>NW_026895701.1:0-172484 GCF_033153095.1 Gastrolobium bilobum | reverse complement strand
GGTTTTGTTATGTTTCTGGTTCGGTTGGTCTTGCTGTGTTGCTTTCTTGGAGACCAAGAAAGAAGTTTAGCTCTGCCATCATAGACATTTCGAATTCGCTTTGCATGAGATTAGCAAACTCTTCACAAAGATTAAGGTTAGTGGCACCAAAGATATATCATCAACATAAATTTGTGCAAATAATAGATGATCATCTTTCTTCTTTATAAAAAGAGTTGTGTCCACTTTTCCTCTTGAAAAACCTTTTTCTAAAAGAAATTTGCTTAATCTTTCATACCATGCTCTTGGAGCTTGCTTTAAACCATATAAGGCCTTTTTAAGTTTAAAGACATGGTTAGGTAAATCATGATCTTCAAAACCAGGAGGTTGATGAGCATATACTTCTTCTTGAATATATCCATTTAAAAAGGAACTTTTAACATCCATTTGAAAGAGTTTAAAATCCATTAAGCATGCAAATGCAAGTAGCAATCTGAATAGCCTCTAGTATAGCAACGGGAGCATAAGTTTCATATAATCAATACCTTCCTCTTGATTATATCCTTTAGCAACAAGTCTAGCTTTGTTTCTAGTTATTATGCCATTTTCATCAAGCTTGTTCCTAAAGACCCATTTGGTTCCAATTATTTGATAATCATTTGGTTTTGGCACGAGTTCCCAAACTTGATTTCTTTCAAATTGATTTAGTTCTTCTTGCATTGCCAAGAACCAATGTTCATCAATAATTGCTTCATTTATGGTCTTAGGTTCAATTTGAGAAACAAAAGCTAAGTGATTACAAATGTTTCTAATTGAGTTTCTAGTAGTTACCCCTTTGGATATATCACCTATTACCGCATCAATGGGGTGTCCTCTAGCTACTCTCCAATCTTGTGGTAGATTATTTCCATCATTGGTTTGTTGACTTGGTGTTTCTTCATTGTTTGCTTCTTTTTCTTTTTGCCTTTTGTCTTCCTCTTTGTCATTCAAGTTTATGTTTTCCATGCTTTCTATAACCTCATCATCACAAGGTTCCTTTCTAGGCAAGGCATTGTTAGTCTCATTAAATACAACATGAATAGACTCTTCAATGACCATTGTTCTTTTGTTATAAATTCTATAAGCTCTACTTGTAAGTGAATATCCTAGAAATATGCCTTCATCGGCTTTAGAGTCAAACTTGCCAAGATTTTCTTTTCCATTATTTAAGACAAAACATTTGCAACCAAAGACATGAAAATATGACTTCAAAATAGGTCTAATTAAAGCACGGTTCATAATATAACATGTGGTGCCGACGGCTTCCGCCCAAAAATATTTTGGAAGATTATTTTCATTTAACATTGTTCTAGCAAGTTCTTCCAATACACGATTTTTGCTTTCTATAACTCCATTTTGTTGTGGAGTTCTAGGAGCGGAAAAATTATGTTCAATACCGTTTTCTTCACAAAACATTTCAAATTCTCCACCATGATCGGTTCTAATTGAAACAATATTTGAAGATTGTTCATTTTGAATAAGCTTGGCAAGTCTCTTGAATGATTTAAAAGCATCGCTTTTATATGTAAGAAATAAAGCCCAAGTATAGCGAGAATAATCATCCACAATGACCAAAGCATAGTAATTGCCACCAAAGCTCATGGTTCTAGTTGGTCCAAAAAGATCCATATGTAAAAGTTGTAAAGGCTTTGTGGTAGAAACAATATTTTTTGATTTAAAAGAAGCCTTTACTTGTTTTCCCATTTGACAAGCATCACAAACTTTATCTTTTTTAAATTTGAGCTTTGGTAACCCAATTACTAAGTCTAAGGATATCAATTTGCTTAATTGACCCATGCCAAGGTGTGCTATTCTTCTATGTCATAACCAAGAGTCATCTTCCTTACTAATCAAACATTTATCGTCATTTGAAGGCATACCATCTAAGTCTATTATATAAATGTTATCCACTCTATGACCAATAAACTTAACTTGCCCATCAATTAGACTCTCAATTTTACAAGAGGTTGAGTCAAAAATAATTTTATAATTTTTATCACATAATTGACTAATGCTAAGTAAGTTATGTCTAAGGCCCTCAACAAGTAAAACATTTTCTATAGAGACGGAGGAGGAATTACCAACTTTTCCAATACCAAGAATCTTTCCTTTGTTGTTATCTCCATAGGAAACATGTCCATGTTCTTTCTTAGTGAATGATTGGAACTTAGTTACATCTCCCGTCATGTGACTTGAGCAACCACTATCCAAGTACCACTTGGAGCTTTTAGCCTTCAAACAAACCTCGGTTTCGGATTCATTTTTGTCCTCATTTGCCATTAGACATATATGTTGAGTTCCTTTACTTGATTTTTCCGGTGGTCTTCCATCTTGCATGAAGCATAGATTTGCTTCTTCCTTGGAGTCATCATCAGAAGAACTAGATTCATCATCCCAAGCAAGATAAGCCTTCTTGAAGTTCCTTCTATCCTTGCCTTGCTTCTTTTCATATTTGTCTTTCTTTTGAATATTTGGACAATCTGATTTGTAGTGACCGATTTTTCCACATTCAAAGCAAGTGATGGTGAGTTGTGAGGATCCTTCATCTTTAGATCTTCTTCTAGGAGGAAATGACGATCTCTTTATGAAATTCTTCTTAAGGAATTTTTCATACTTCTTTACGAAGAGACTCATCTCATCCTCATCAAGCCCATTTTCGGAATCTCCATCTTCTTTTTCCTCATCCTTCTTTTTGCTTGGTGTTGAGGCTTTCAAGGCAATTCCCTTACTTTTCTTGATGGCTTGTTCCTTCAAGGTTATTCTAGATAGCTCCATTTCATACTCTTGGAGCTTGCCGAACAAGGTTGCAAGATCCATAGTTTTCAAATCTTTTGATTCCATAATAGCCGTCAACTTGGGTTGCCATTCCCTATTATGCACACTTCTCATCACCTTAGAAATCAACTCAAGGTTAGTAAAAGATTTATCTAAAGCATTTAGATGAGTGACAAGGTGTGTGAATCTTTTTTGCATACTTTGAATACTTTTGTTTTCATGAATCTCAAACATTTCAAATTCTCTAGTGAGTGCATTCAATTTTGTAAATTTAACATCACTAGTTCCTTCATGGGTTATTTGAAGAATATCCCACATTTCCTTAGCATTCTTACAATTTGAAACACGAAAGTATTCATCACGACCTAAGGCATTTGTGATCAAGTTTTGAGCTTTAGCATTCCAATTTCCTTTCTTAATTTCATCTTCGGTGTAATTATCTATATTTTTAGGAATATCTTCATCTTTCTCATTTTTTTATAGTAGGTGGTGTATACCCTTTTTCAACCACACTCCATACTCTTGAATCATTAGATTGAAGAAATATTTTCATTCGACTCTTCCAATAGGAATAATCGACGCCATTGAAAAACGGAGGTCTAGTACTAGAAGATCCCTCAAGGGGCATATCATGGTTTAAAGAAGCCATCCCTTCTCTTGAAGCGGTTAAGCTCTTTACATAAGAGTTCAAGCTCTGATACCACTTGTTGCACAAGTGGCTTCAATACTCAAGAGGGGGGGTGAATTGAGTTTTACAAAATCTTTTCGCAAGGTGCCTCCTTTGATATTTTAAAAACTATTTCTTCAATAAAGTGATTTAATGAGGAAAAATCTAAGTGTGAGATCAAGTGTAGAGATTAACAAAGTAAGCAAGTGAATAGATAAAGACAATCTAAAGATGCAATTTCAATAATAAAGTAAAGAGGTAAAGGTTAGAGAAATTGCAAACTAGATATATCCTGGTTCGGTCACTACCACCGTGACCTACGTCCAGACTGAAGTCGCTCGATCAATTCTTTCACTAACTATCAAGCTTGAGGGTGCTTGACAAACCTCTACAACCTTTCAAGACTTCGGGCTCTTGATGCCTCACAATTTTTCACTCCAAATTTACTTAGGAATTTGGTAACCTCTTAAGTATAGGGTTCACTTCCCTCTCAAATCAAGAAGTAAGATTGAGGTGATTAGAAGTGGCTAAGTACTCTCAAAGTACAGATTTTTCCAATATTGTACATATGAGATCATTTGTCTTGACTTTTCTTTTAAGGATGCATGCTTTTGAAATATATGACTGATGAATGACCTTGAGCTCATGTAATGCTTTGTATCTATACATCTTTACATATTTTTCCTAAGTCCTAAATAAATATACCATTTGAGATTTTAGACTTGGATTGATGCTTGAGACTTGGTGCATGCTTTCACGTTTGCTTTTTGGATATTGCTTTGACTTTGAATCATTCCTCTTTGTTGTCATCAAAACTATGTTGACGTGGAATTATCAAGTGTACGTTGTATCCACATCATCACTTTGATTCATCAATAACAACACTCCATGCACCTTTTGTGCGATAACCAAGTTATATTCTACATAGCTGCCAATCTGGTATTTCATGAATGTACTAAACACATCGAGTTTGACTATCACTACAGCCTCAGACACAACAATATTTCAAACAATGTTGGGAAAATTAGGCATCTTCACTCTACATGCTCGAACTTGAGGGAGAGTGATTAAGTGATCACAACGCCACCAGTTATGATATTTGAATTCAAATGCTATAAGATTTGTTGTACAAACGCTATTAAGTTGTATTATCATTTGTTATTATTCGCCCTTGTATATTACAAACAAATTGTAACATATAATTATTGGTCCTTGATGTTTGTGATAAATTTTAACTTGTAATGTCTATATTAAGATGTTCATTATATTCAATCAAATGATCAAATGAAAGATACAAATTTAATAGAAACCAAATAGAATCTATAGAAAATTATGTATATTATACATACACACATAATTGATTAAAAGTTCAAAACTATATTTAAAACAAAATTGAGTTGACATACAATAATGTTTGAAAGCCAAAAACAAATTAAAGAAACCTAGTAAATGGACACGATCTATCGTTGCATTGCAAAGTAAAATGGTAAAGGTTATAAGTGAACAGTACATGTTTTGCACAATGGAATCACAAAGTTGTCCATGATTTGGATCGATCAATTTAGTCAGACAAATAAATATTTGGCCGATATCAATTGCAAATTGTGAAGATAACATACTACTTCATTGCTTTACATATTCTATTGTATTTTTAGGAAATCCCATATAGTAATGGTTAATCTCATTGCCCAAACATACAACTTACTAACCTTTACGTTATACAATTTTTTCTTGGGTTAAAACTTAAGTTCAATAGTCTGACCTTCATGATCCACCTCAATACACAAAGTCATTTTATAGGAACAGTGACCAAAGTGCCACTGTTGGCAAAAAAAAATTACCAGACTGCCACGCTAACAGTAAATTTTGTCAAAATGCCACGTGGCATATTTCGCTACACTGTGTAGCGAAATATGTGTGCAAATAATTCGCTACACAGTGTAGCGAAATATACCACGTTTGTTTTTCATATGTGTGCGAAATAATACCACGTGGCATAATAATACCACGTGGCGAAATAATATACCATAAATATACCACGTGGCATATTTCGCTACACTGTGTAGCGAAATATGTGTGCAAATAATTCGCTACACTGTGTAGCCAAATTCTCCCCGTTTGACACGTGGCATTTTTGGTTCTGACGTGGCATATTTCGCTGCACTGTGTAGCGAATTATTTGCACACATATTTCGCTACACATTGTAGTGAAATATGTCATGTGGCATTTTGGCAAAATTTACTGTTGGCGTGGCAGTCTCGTAAATTTTTTTGCCAGCAGTGACAAAATGGTCACTGTTCCCATTTTATACACAAGTAGAATCACAACACCAACAATCAGGATAATGAATTATTTGCCACATTTTTTCATCTTAATTATCGAAATGCCACACTTTAGAAATATTTTTACAGAATGTCACATTTCAGGACCTGTTATCAGCCAAAAAATAGGTTATTTTTGCCATGTGTCCAATGCTGAAGCATCTAGGACCCGCTATCAGAAAAATGTATCCAGGACATGCTAACAGAGGTGATAGTTGTAGGACCAGTCAACTGCAGTAGCTAGCCTTTGCCTTTTTCGAAAAAATAAACTAATTTATTAATATGTATAGAGCAATGAAAATTTCTCTCATATTTTCTAGAAACCTATTACAGATTCATTAATAACTTAACTTTTTCATGCCCATTACCATTAACAGTTTTTACTTTTATTTTAAATACACCAAGGGAAAGAGCCCCAAGCAACTATTGCTCTAGTTAGAAAAACAACTATTTTTATATCATAATACATTTTTGTTGATAATGGCTTAATCTATTATCCTTTAAATAATGACATATGTTATTTTCAATTTCTTTTGTTTTAAAATCAAATTATTTTGAATTAGTTATGCATATTTTTAAATTAATTTTATGCAATAGTTTACATTTAACTTAAATTAATAATGTACTTTTTTATAATTTAAAATATTTTTACTTAAATATGTATTTTAATATAAATTTTGAATTATAATTCAAAATATTCATAATATGTCTAATTTAAAATATTAGAGATATTAAAATATTTATAATATATACAAGTGTTTTAAAATTAGAATTAGTCATCGACTCGGTTGAGGGACCAGGTCACTGGGACAGTGGTTCCACCAGATTTCAAAATAATACATAATAAATATTAAATTATGAACATTATGTCCAACAAATAAAAATGGTTTGGTGATAAGTCTTTCGATCCTCAAACAAGGAAACTCCAGTTTGAATCCTGTTGTTGTAACAGGCCATTGTACACCGGTACTGTTAACATTAATTATGATATTAAGCGCAGTTACAATCACAGCAATTCTTTTATAAAAATGCGAGTAAATTTTTTCCGTTTATTACGCGAGCATCTAAAACAATAAAAAGCGTAATAAATAAAAGTTGTGACCGTAACTGTAAACTCTTTGCGGAATAATTATTTAAACTAACTAGATATCATATATTACATCTCTCAAGTCACTAAGGGGGTGTTTGGTTGAGGAGAAATTTTTTGAATACTGGGGAAATGTAATTGATAGGGAAATGGTTGGAATGTGAGTTTGGTAGGAAAATGTAAAAAAAGTTGTTTGGTTCACCGAAATATTACCGGGGAAATTTATGTAAATTTGCAAAATCTATGTTTGGTTAAAGATAAAATAGTGATGGGAAAATTGATTGAATTGACCAAAATGACCCTGTTGTAAAAAAAATTAAAATAACCACCGTATACAAGTGAGTGTTGTACCATATCTCACCCCAACGCCCATTGGTCAGTGATCAGTGATCACTGTATCAAGGTGGAAAGGAAATTAGGAGTTGGTGAGAGAGCGTGGAAAAAAAGACAAAAGGAAGCAGAGACGTGAATGGATTTGCAACCATAAGGACAACAAATGGGTAGCAGGTGATGTTGGGGTCATAACAGAAACTGAGCAAGATGCCCAGAATTCTCCTACTCCAACTTGAGCACTCTGAAGCGAACGATATTGCCATTTACTGGGGTCAAGACTTCTTTGAGGGAAGCCTTACTGAAGCATGTGCAACTTGATCAGAGGGCTCTGCAATATAAAGAGGAAAGCAGTTGTGACAAGTATGTGGGAAGCAGTAAGCACAAGGGTAGTTTTGGCACCATCCATTTTCATAGTTTTTGCTTAGCTGGGTATCCATGGAATACCACCGTAGAAATAGGATTTCATTGCCTTAGTTTTGGTCCAATTTTGCACAGAAAACTTAAATGCTAGGCAAATCAGTTAGGTAGGGAAATTTTGGGAAACCTTGTTCCAAACGTGGAGAACCAATTTATCCACCTTCAGATGCCTAGCAAAGTTTTGAGATACCTTCTACCAAACACACCCTAAGGGGTTCTCATAAACTCACTTAGCTAAAATCTCACTTTTACGTTTTCTACCTATCCGAACATTGTTCGGTCATTGAATTTCTGCGGACAAACCGCATTCTACAAGTCTCTCATCTTTTGACATGTTATTCTACACTTAAATACCTTTCTAACAAGCTATCACACGTGTCATAAAGTTCTCGTTTGCTCCGAATATCGCCGATTGAAGTTGGGCAAGCAAATCTGCCAGCCAACCTCAAAATGGCTCCAAACAGCCTTCACTCAATCAATTATTCTGGAAAATCCACTCAACCAATTGCTCTCAAATTTGTATAAAATAACCTGGACACCTCAAGCTTCAATTTTACATATCATACACCTAATTTGACCAAGAAATGAAGCGGGAATAATTTTCCCAAACTCGCTCCAGATCAGCCACATGTGCAGTGGCCAAATGAGCAGTCTGTGCTCTCTGCCTTCTACAGGCCGACGCCCAACCCATAAAAATCTCAAATTTTACCGCAAGGTAGAGGACATCTCAATCTTCAAAACGGAATATGGAACATCCCTATTGGACTATGCTCTCCCAAAGTTCACCTAAATTCTGCCAATTTCTAGAAAATTCGCCAGAGTTTCCTTTGTTTTTCCAATAAATCCCAAATTTGAAAATATGTTCTCTAACCTCAATTTGTAGCTAATAATCATTGGGTGGCACACAAGGACCAGCAATGCCTTGGTGCTCTTACAACCCTTCACAATTTATATCCAATTTAATCAATATACATACTTCATGCTTACTTTCTCATTTTACTTATTTCAATCACAAGGTCCAATTGCATGCATTCTTTAAATCATAAATCATCATTCACATCCTAGAATAAGCCTATTGCCCTTTCATCATATTACATACTTCATGGTTACATCAATTCTCCATATTACAATTTGCAACTTCACAAATGGACATATTACAATCTTCCTTCAAGTATACAAAATAAATGCTCCAAAATAAAACATGATAATCAAAGACTAAACTTAGACAAAATACATCATGAACAAAATGATAACCATAATCCTAATCATATGCATTGTTCATGACCTAAGTCTAGCCTTGGCTCAATGGTCCCAAAATGCAAAATCATCATAAGTCTACGAGCTCCTACGGGCCTCTTGTCCGCCGCTCCAACTCCACTGGCACTACCTGAAATAAAGCCCCTAAAGCGGGGTGAGATATACGAATATATCTCAGTAACTCAGAGGTTCTGGAGAATACTCCGCCCAATGACTCACTTCGATGCATATAAATAATACAACATAACATCTGAAAACGGGATAAAGCAAGGGATTTAGTGAAATACGGGAGCATAGGGATACAAAATACGACGAAGCTGGAATGGCCAATGCCAAAACCACGCAACGTCCAGCCTATTGGCCTCGGCATATAAGCCTATGGGTTTCAAACCAAGGAGTGTTCCCAGAACATCAACCAAGGCACCCTCCATCAATATCCACCCGAGACTTCCTAGTGTGCTCCTCTACGGATCACACACCACGACCCTAGGTCAACTGAAACTCCCTCACGGAGACCTATCCAGTGAAAGTCTGTAACGCCCGAAGGCAAACAGTCTACTGGCCAGAGACACGGTACATCCTATGTACCACTACACATACAATATGCATGAACATGTTATCCTATATTATTTACATACATTTCCTACCATTACCCTCAACGGGCATGGTGGAACACACAAGGGGATCAAACCCCAGTACCAAGGGATTACCTTACCAATCACCTTCTCGTAGCTCCAATGCAATACTTTCCCGAGCTAGGTACAACAGAAATGCCTACACATAAGACATTCTCAATTTAATTTCCATTCACCAATTACATGCCAATTATCAAGCATAAATGCATGATTCAAAATACTTACCACAATCCCTTTTGGTCCGGGACCAAGGGCAACCCACCAAGCTCACGGTTTCGAGTTCAATTCCGCGAGAGGCAACCTACAATGATCACACAAGGATCATCAATACAAGGTGCAATCAACCAAGATTACAAAGCACCAAAATCCTCCCCTACACAATGGTAGGTTCGGCCAACATAGTGTTAATTTTCAAAATATTTTCCTAAATTTTCTTTTTATTTTTCTTTCGCATCATAATGCTACCACAACACTATTTAAGGTGCTACTTTCCATCCTACACCATCACAAAATCCTTTTTCCATTTATTCTACTCTAGGTCCAATTGTAAATTCCACACAAACCAAGTATTTTTCTTTTATTTTTCATGCTTCCACTCATCACACAACACCTCTAAACACCATTTAACACCACAACACATCAATTACATAATTTTACAACATCACACCCTATATGCCATCTCTAGGCCGAATTCAACATGCTCACAAACCAAAGGGTATTCAATCCAATTTAATACTTCCACACACCTTACAATCCTATATTTAATTCATACAAACACTCCACAACTCAATTACACAATCATCCCACATAGTCATTTCATAAAGTGTTGAATCATCCATTCCAAAATTTGACTAAGTTACCAATAAATTCATCAATAATTTTTATGACATCAATCACTCTAAAACATCATTCTAAGTCACTTTCATCTAATATACAATTTCAATTTGAGCTCTCTAACTACATCAATTACACAACTCATGCTCTAGGTTTTCAAAATTTAGATTCACGAGTCAAGCCATAAAAGGGGTTGAAATATACTCACAAGCTTGGCCTAGGACCCCTCCAAGTGATCCCCAAGCAATGGCTTGAACACACAACTCCAAAATCACAAAAAATCCTCCAAATTTCGTGGCTGGTTTTGCCCCATTTCTCTCAAATGATAGGGTTTCAAGGAAAACTAATCGGTGGGTTGTGTTCGGATGATGATTTTCAACAACTTTGCTCACAAACTTTTCTTGATTCGGGGTTGTATAGAGAGAGTTATGAGAGAAAGAAAATTTGAAAGCAAATCTCCCCTTCCATGGAAGCAAGCACGGTTTTGGTGAGGGAGGAGGAGAGAGAGTGAGCTGATTTGGTGGTGAGGTCCAAGTGGCAAGGTCCACTTAAGTGAGGTGGGCCCCACCGCTACCTCACGCAATTTCAAACTAATTCGTACTTTTCTCATATTCCGCTAAACGTTCATATTTTCTAAACTAATTAGAAACTCTAATTTTTAACATTAATCATTGTCCTTTAATTTCCCTTGATCAGATGAATTTGTAGTTTTCCAGTCATTCGGAGAAATTGCAGTTTTAAGCTGTTACGCGCGTTGTGGGCACGCTTCTCCAAACTCACTAATTTCCGTATATTTTCCTCAGAAATCATATTTCCTAGTCCTATATATCATTTATAACTTATATCCAAACCTAGAGCTCAAAATCTATTCGGCACGCTTTACGGTGTAACTGTACCACGGTATTTTTACCTGGTAAAAATACTATTCACCAAATTTTCTGAAACTTGCCTAACCACTCAATTTTTCATTCTGAATCCATTTCCAGGGTTATTTTTATCATTTGAGATCTCCTACTCAATTTTACCTGCCTAGGGTTACGTGTTTGGCTAATTACCTTTTTACCCTTACTTTATATTTTGACCTAATTTTCAGGATTTTCACTAATTCTTCCCTTTAATCCAATGTTAATATATTAATATATAATTTAGAAATGTGAGGTGTTATAGTTGCTAAGCAAAATGTTTATATTTTATACAATTTAACATAAGATGGTTGAACCCAATTTTCGTTCTGGTTAAACACGGTTTTGGTCTGGTTCAGACTGGTCAATTGGCTCGAGTGCATAATCGATATGATGCCCAGCTCGAATCGGTGAGGGCATCGACTTATCGAAACTTTGGTCGACGCGGTCGGTCCAAGTCGGGTTTTAAAACACTGATATATACAATATTTTGATATATCTCTAATATTTTAAATTAGACATATTATGAATATTTTGAATTAGAATTACAAAATAAAAATAAAAATACATATTTTAGTAAAATGTTTTAAATTATAAAAAAGTACATTATTAATTTAAGTGGAATGTAAAATATTGTATAAAAATTATTGAAAAATATGCATAACTAATTCGAATTTGATTTTAAAATAAAAGAAATTGAAAATAACATATGTCATTATTTGAAGGATAATAGATTAAGAGATTAAGCCATTATCAACAAAGATGTATTATGATCTAAAAATAGTTGTTTCTCTGTTTAGAGCAATAGTTGCTTGGGTCTCTTACCCTTGTATATTTAGGGGAGTGTATTGGATTAAGATTTTAAAAGACTTTTTTGAGATAAAAAATCCTACAGATTTTAAAAGACATTTTAGAATTAGAGAGACTTTATAGAGTTTTTTGAAAGACTTTTTTTACAATCAAGATTTCATAGGATTTGATTTTAAAGGATTTTAACAGAATTCATAAGATTTGAAAGGACAATGTGGAGTTATAAGATTTTAAAAAATTATATGAATTTTTAACAAATATTCAAAATTACAAGAGTCAATACAAACAAATATTCACTATTCTTCCCATACTTCATCACTAGCAGTGAACGTCTTTGTAACCGTGTCCCACCCAAAGCCAGAGTTGTTATGCATAAGCGTCGACATTTTGTTATATTGGTTCTTCAACCACTTTAGCGTACTCAAGTAATGATTATAAGTTTTAGGAAACCTAGTCTTTGCATTAAGATGATGAAGTACCACTCTTTCTACATTTTGTTTGCTAAGTGATCCGTTAGCATCACGCAATCCATTGTTGATAGCATCCACCAAGAGGTGCAACAACTCATTAGTATCATCCATGGTCCAAGATTCATAGTTCTCTTTCTCTTTGCCGTTTCCTTTCTTAGTTCCTTGTTGTAAATCCCCCATTTACTATAATAAGATTAGAACTAGACAATAATTAAATAATTTTAAATGAGATTAATATCAACACAATTTAAAAACATGTTTATTCAAACGAGTAAACCAAACTAACGTTACATAGTTCAATCAACAAACAATAAAAAAAAGGATTGAATAAGCTAATTCCTATCAACATGAGTTTTTGAGTTATTAAACCAAAAAAAAGGCTTGATTTATTAGATATTCTGGTGTTGTATGTTCTTTCTTATTGCTCCCGAGTCCCGACAACATTTTTAATATTATTTTTCTGATTTTTACAATAGTATAGCATTTATTAAAAAAACCTGAAAAATAATCATTACTTGCTATATAAAAAAATATAGACGAATAGTGATGAAGCATAAAAAAATCTATATTATTTTGGTTTTTTTTTTTGGGCAGCATGGTGAAGAAAGCCTGATACTAAAATATAAACGCACATCATTTTTTTTTTTGGGCAGCATAGTGATGAAGCACATCATTTTTTAAAAAAGCTCCGATACTAAAATTATTACGAATAGTGAAGAAAAATAATAATTACTATGTGTTCCCACCGAGGTCATATTCAATGGTTATGATCATATGACATCTGTCTTTCTCCACCACTATGCCTTGCAATATCAATATTTTAATAAGTGAAAATTATAAAGGTCAAATCATTCACAACAAATATAAAACAGTTTTTTAATCAATCAGAATTAAAAGAATTAAATGAAAAATATAAGAACCATTACTTTATGGTAGGAATCAAAACCTAAAAGAGTCAAAATCATTTTTTTAATCAATCAGAATTTATACTTTATGGTAGGAATCAAAACCTATAATAGTCAAAATAAAAACCAATAATAGACGACAAACATGGAGTCAAAAAAACTGATACATGCATATATTAATGTTTTTGAAGCACATTAATATAGATTGTGATTTTTGAAGCACATCAAAAAACAGAGTCAAAAAATCAGAATTAATCACGTCGGATTTTTGAAGCACGAGATTGTGATTAAAAAAAAATACAGATGACAATGAAGCACGTTAAAATCGTCGGATTACGAAGGAAGATACAGACGGTAATGAAGAATGGATTTTCTGACTCCACGTTAAAAAAAATACAGACGGTAATGAAGCACGTCGTTAATTATGAAGGAAGAATACAAAACCCTGATAAATACAGATGACAAACACAACCATTAACCAGGAAGGAGGAATATGAGAGCCAAAAAAGAACATACATTGGCTTTGAGAAAAAAGACTTGTGAAAATATTGCAATAGAACAATCTCAAGAAATCCTAGGAGTTAGGGTGAGATTGTGAGAGAAACATCCTATTTATATTTTTCACTAAAAAGTCTCACGAAATCCATACCAATAGAAAATCCATTAAAATCGTCGGATTTTTGAATACCACGAGATTGTGATTCCATCGTTTAAAATCCTGATTGAATACCAACAGATTTGAAAGGATTCTAAAATAATCCGTTAAAATCCTAATCGAATACCATATAACTTTTTTTTAGTCCATTAAAATCCTAATCGAATACCAACAGATTTTTTTATCCAAAAACAATCTATTAAAATCCTTTGAAATCGCAATCCAATACACCCCTTAAATAGAAATAAAAATTGTTAACGGTAATGACACGAAAAAGTTAAGTTATTAAGGAATCTATATTTCCAAGGAAAATTTATGGGAAATATGATAAACAATAAATTAGTTTTTATTTTTTCGAAAAAGGCAAAGGATCAGTTGTTGCATTTTAGGTCCTGGAGTTGTCACCTTTGTTATCGTCTTCAGGACAAACTTTTTCTCAGAACATGTATTGAAACGTGGTATTTCGATAATTAAGACAGAAAAACGTAGCAAATGGGTTGTTATTCCCAATAATCACTACACCCACCAATGAGAATATTATGTCAAATTTAGAATATTTCAAATAATCTCTATAATTTTTTTTTGAGAAAAGTGTGTGTTATTTTAAATGATGTAAAGTTGTGTCATTTTAAGTAAGAGAAAGAGATAGATAAAAAAAAAAGATAATGAACCAAACAAATAAAAATGTGAGTTTTACCTCTTTCTGAGAGTGAAATGTAGAGCCGTCAAAATGCTGGCCCGTTAGGCCCTTACCTGCGCGGGTCAGGGCCAAAAAACCCACATATTAAAACAGCCCGCACGAGCCAAAAAATTATATAACCCCACGGGTTAGCAACCAGAAATCAATTTTATTCATGATACTGTTATACACGTTTGAAAATGTTGCGGATCAGAAGATAGAGAATCAATCAATAATTAAAGTCAGACCAACCTTCAGCACGGACAAATACATGCAGATACAATTTAGAGATCACTTACTAGGCACATTCAACAAGTTTTCCAAGATTTTGATTGTCCAGTATTGCCATAATCAGCTTATTGTTCTCATCAAGATACTGCATCATGTACCATGAGAGGGCATTCAAATTAAAAATGAGTTTCTTACTACATATTTGGCAAATGCCAAAAATCAATTTTATTCATGATACTGTCATACTTCATAAGCATGAAGCCCATGCAGAGTCATCTGAAGTTAAGGATTAAGATCCCCAGATTAGTGGTGGTCACAAAAATGCAGAAAAAATACTTTAATAATAATTCTAAAAATAAAGATGAACAATGCTAGTTGTATGGAAAACTCAAATTTGTAGCATGAAAATCAATTAAGACAAATATCGTATACCAGTTATCATATCCCAATGATAGAGTACATCTAAAGCATCAAGATAATTTCCTTCTTATATCAAAAACAAATATATAAAAGAGATAGGAGGTGAGGTGAAGTCATCTGAACCATTCATCACAGTTGAATATAAAAACATGTAGTCCAACTGAATGTACCAGCGGATGCAGCAAAACCAAAAAAAATTACTAGTGCAGAAAATTCAGATAGCACACGATTTGTAGTAATTGAAAGGGGTACCTGATTGAATTTCAAGCAAAATAAAAATAAAAATAAAAATACACCGAATAAATCAAGACTATTTGATATCCAATTCTGCACCAATTGTGATATTGTCCACACTAGTGAAATTGAAGTAAGTACCAAAAATTGAGCAAACATATCATTAATTACTTGTTTGCTTCAACTCTTTGTTTGTAGGAACAATGCACGCATCTTTCAGAGAAAATAAAAAATAAACAACACTCATTTGTTGGCCAGAGTCAAATTAGAATTAGAATGGAATGACAGGGACATAGTGACACCTATGAAGTAATAAGTTAAAAATAAAAAAAACATCCCGATCGAGTAGCGATAACATAAGCAGAGACCTAGAAGCAGAGGGTTGAAGAAATATCCTCCATCAACATCAACATCAACATCAATCATCATCATCATCATCAAATATGCTAGCTGGCTATATTATAATAATATCAAGACCCCATTTAATAACTGTGACTAATCTGTACAAAAATGTTTTCTTTCCTTTAACTATTAACTTTGATCAACCCAACCTATCACGGAAAGGGTAAATCAGGATTTAGGAGTGGAGGCTCAGATAATCAACTGCTACATTTCATTAATATCCATCGAAAAACAAAAGCACACAAAACCAAGGGGAGACATGATAACAGAACTTGTATTTATTACCTATTGTTTTTGTTCAACTTCTTTTCGTGGCAATAAAAGTATAACCAGAAAAAAAATATGTATCTAAAAAGGATACTTATATCACTAATAACAATATTTTGGTGTAATTTGTCTCTCGCTTAGAATATATAAAATATTTCAATGACACCAATCTATGGACACTCGTGCCTTGGACAATAGCTAATATTTATAAGGGATAGGATATTGTGACACCCAAGTTATGTTACACTCATGTGACACTCAGTCAATCTCACCGTTAGATCGCTTATGTTGATCCAACAATTATATTTATTTCCATCTTTGTATGGTCATGATTTCCCAAATTTAAAGTGAAAGCATTAAATATGGGAAATCATAACCATACAAAGGTAGAAATAAATATAAAATATTAAATTTGGGAAATCATGACCATACAAAGATGAAAATAAATATAACCGTTGGATCAACATAAGCGATCTAACGGTAAGATTGACTGGGTGTCACATGGATGTAACATAACTTGGGTGTCACAATATCTTATCCCTATTTATAATATATAAAAAGGATGCTTATATCTCTAATGAAATAGCTAATACTCAATCAGAACAAAATTCCTGTCCCGCGGCTTCTCCCTGTCTAAATGCCTTAGCTATGTCGTCAATGGGAATCAAAGGCAAATACCCAAAGACATTTTATCCCTTTCCCTATGCCGAACCACTTTTCTGCATCCACACAATAAATGCAATCACATTCGCATTAACAATACAATGCTACATAGTAATTATTCACAAAAGAGACACTTGAAAAAGGGTATTCTAATATATTATAGAATTGTAAATAATCTGTACAAAGGGTTCTCTATTTATAGAGAATATTTGACCTAATTTTAACCTAATGGGCTTGGCCCAATACAACAAATAAATGACTAAATAATAACTAAATAATTATTATTTACAACACTCCCCCTCAAGCTGAGGAATAGATATTTATCATTCCCAACTTGCTAGTAAGTTCTTGAAATCTGTCTGAAGGAAGCCCCTTTGTTAATAGATCAGCTAATTGACGCCCAGTGGGAATGTATGGAGTGGTAATCAACCCGCTATCAAGTTTCTCTTTGATGAAATGACGGTCAACCTCAATATGTTTAGTCCGATCATGTTGGACTGGATTATGAGCTATACAAATAGCGGACTTATTATCACATAGCAGCTTCATAGGTCCCTCACATTTTATTTTGAGATCATCAAGTACAATTTTCAGCCACAGTAACTCACAAATGCCTTGAGCCATAGCTCGAAATTCAGCTTCTGCACTTGATCTGGCAACCACATCTTGTTTCTTACTTCTCCATGTCACCAAGTTACCGCAAAGAAATATGCAATAACCAGTGGTAGAACGACGGTCAGTCACGGATCCAGCATAATCAGCATCTGTGTAGACTTCTAAAGATAGATTGCCATCACGTCGGAATAACAATCCTTTACCAGGAGTACCTTTAAGATACTGAAGAATTCTCTCTACTGCCTGCATGTGTTTTTCTTTTGGATCGTGCATAAACTGACTGACAACACTAACAGCATAAGTTAGGTCTGGTCTAGTATGGGTCAGATATATCAATTTCCCAACTAGCCGTTGATATTGTCCTTTATCAACTGGAGGACTCTCTTCTTCATAGCACAGTAAGCTTCCCATTTTGGGAGTGCTTGAAGAAAAGAGTGTGATCTCCTTGGCTCTGTCTGTATCCTAAAGTTATCATAACCTTAGTAAATCTTCCAAACCAAGCACGAGGTGACTGCTTCAATCCATACAAGGCCTTTTTTAATCTACAAACTTTTTTTCCCCTTCACAGAATCAAAACCATGCGGGATTTCCATGTAAACTTCTTCTTCTAACTCACCGTTGAGGAAAACATTTTTCACATCAAATTGATTTATATCCCAATTGTAATGGGCAGCAAGGGATAACAAGATTCTCACTGTATTCATCTTTGCAACTGGAGCAAAGGTTTCTTCATAATCAATGCCATAGGTTTGAGTGTAACCTTTGGCCACTAATCGAGCCTTATATCTCTCAAGAGTGCCATCAGAATTATATTTCAGGGCATAAACCCATCTGCACCCTACTGCTTTCTTTCCGTTGGGTCTATCAATAACCTCCCATGTTTTATTTTTCTCCAAAGCATTCATCTCCTCTTGCATGGCTTGAGCCCAATTCCTATCTTTCAAGGCTTCATGTACTGATTTTGGTATTGCAATAGAATCTAGTGCTGAAACAAAGCTTTTGTGCTGCACAGAAAGATTAGCAGAGGAAACAAAGTGGGAGATAGGGTATTGAGTACAAGAGGGACAGGAAGAACAAGTTTTCTTGTGACAAGATCTTTTTCCTTTTCTAAGAGCAATATGTAAGTCATCAGAAGTAGAAGCAATGGGTAAGTCATTAGAGATATCAGAAGAAATAGACAAATCATGAGAGGAAATAATATTAGAATCAGAAACAGGAGATTTAGGAGACTCAGAAGAAATAGGAGATTCAGGACTTACCAGTGGTTCAGACGATTGAGGTTGCTGGTGAGACAGTATGGGTTATATCTCAGGTGTATTTGAAGGTTCTGACACACCAGGAGCAGACACACTAGGAAGAGAGAAGATTGATCCAGACTCAAAGAAGGAAGGGGACGAGTCTTCTGAAGAACTATTCTCCCCCTGACGATGAGGACCCGGGAAATAAGATTCAGATTCTTGAAAGGTGACATCCATAGAAACAAAAAATTTCCGACTTGGTGGATGATAACACTTGTACCCTTTTTTATAAGGGTTATAACCAAGGAAGACACACTTAAGAGCCCTAGGATCCAACTTACTCCGATGTTGTTTATGAACATGGACAAAGGCAACACATCCAAACACTCTTGGTGGAAGGCTCTGCAATATGGGGACAGAAGGAAAGAAGAAAGTCATGGAATGAATATGACTGATATTGTTAAGGACCCGTGAAGGTAAACGGTTGATCAAAAAAGTTGCAACTAATACTGCTTCTCCCCAATAAGAACTAGGAACAGATGTCTGAAAAAGTAGTGCTCTAGCAACTTCAAGAAGGTGACGATTTTTCCTTTCAACAACCCTGTTTTGTTGAGGGGTATCAACACATGTGAGCTCATTAATCATACCTCTGTCTGAAATGAATTGTGACAGGCGTTGATTGACGTACTCAGTACCATTATCAGATCTGAGTCTTTTAATACCCTTACCAAACTGAGTTTCAACCATGTGATGAAACCGAATAAATATCTCTGGTACTTCAAACTTGTCTTTCATCAAGTATATCCATGTTATCCGAGTACAATCGTCAATAAAAGAAACAAACCACCTTGCACCTGAAACACTGTGCACTTTAGAAGGGCCCCAAACATCAGAATGGATAAGAGAAAAAGGTTCCCTGCTTTTAATAGTGCTAGAAGGAAATGACACTCGATGGTGTTTTGCAAATTCACAAACATCACAATGAAAGGTCTCAATTGACTTATTGAGAAACAGAGGGGAACATAGACTTCAAAAGACTAAATGGTGGATGCCCGAGACGCTTGTGATGGAGCCAAATCATAGACTCTGCAGTAGAAGGATGACGTGTCATTAATAACTGATTTTTGCTAGCATGGTCTGGAAGGAGATGATACAACTCATCCTGTTCATTAGCAACTCCAATTGTCTTCTTCGTGGTAAGATCCTGAATAAGACAATGAGAAGGAAAAAATGTGATAGAACAATTCAAATCAGTTGTAAGTTTTTGAGTGGAGATAAGATTAGTAGAAAGCTGAGGAACATAAAGAACATTTTTAAGAAACAAGGAAGGTTGAATTTGAATGTTACCAGAACCAATAACTGATTTATGGGATCCATCAGCTACAGATATAGTATGACTACCAACAACAGTAGGATGATAAGAACAAAACAACTCAGTACGACAAGCTATATGATCAGTTGCACCAGAATCCAAAATCCATGAGGTTTTAAAATCAATGCAAGAAGCAAGAAGAGATATAGAACATGTGCTCTTACCAGATAAGATCGAAGAACTATCATGCTCGGCCATTCTTTAACAAAAAAAGTTAACAACCAGCGATAAAATCAACCAAACAGAATATCAAATGACCTCTGATCAGAAAAATAATTACAGATCCAGACAGAAGACAAGAAGACGAGAAGAATGGTGGTGGTCCGGTCCAAAAACACGGCCGCATGCGCCTCCACGCACCCGAGAAAGGAGCTGCGCGTGGGATTCACTCGCCGGGAAAGGGGCGGCGCGTGAGAGCGCGTGGATGGGCTTCGCCGGCTGAGATTTTTATGGTGTGGTCGTCCGGTGAGTGCGCACCTGTCTGTGGGTGGTCGCGGTTGAAAAGTCGCCGGAAAGTGGTCCAAACGGTGAAGACAGATCTGATTGGAGGCGGTCGGAGGTGTTTCGGTCGTTTGTGGTGGAGGAACAGTGCGTAGAATGATAGATCGGAGAAAAATTAAGGTCAACAATGGTCCCCTTGGTCCAAAAGGTCCCCGGAAAAATTTTCCGGTGGCGGCTGATGGCGGCAAGAGGCAAAGAAATTAGGGTTTTGTTAAAAAAGAAGATAATATGTGCGGAAGCAAAGCCCTCAGATCGAGAGCTCTGATACCAACTTGAAAAAGGGTATTCTAATATATTATAGAATTGTAAATAATCTGTACAAAGGGTTCTCTATTTATAGAGAATATTTGACCTAATTTTAACCTAATGGGCTTGGCCCAATACAACAAATAAATGACTAAATAATTATTATTTACAACAGAGACTGAGAGAGAGAGAACGCACATCTTAGAGAGAACACATACTATCAGATTATTAGAGTTGTTCATCAACCGATTCAAACTGCGGTAACTTAACCGAAAAATCGATAACCGAATAAACTGAAAACTGAAAAACCGAGAACCGAATAAAAACCGCAAATTTTAATTGGATTGGATCGGTTTTCGGATGGGTTGATGAAAACCGATCCAATCCAAACCGATCCAATATATTAATTCCCCTCTACCTACTTTGGTCTTTCCTCCCATCATATCCCAAAATTTTTTAAACCCAAGACCTATTAACCCATCAACTAAATCCAAGAAAAAACCTAGTTACATCTCATCAACAAAAATTTATTTGTGTAGAGCTTCATATCTCATTGCAAAAAAAAAAAAAAGCTATATTATCATTTACTTTTCTGTTTAATTTTTTTTTTACAAAGCCTATTATACAAAAAAGTGTTATTTGCACAATAACCATAAAACAATTTGTAAAATTTTTAAAAAACCGAAAACCGATCCAATCCAAACCGAAAAAAATTGGATTGGATCAGATCGGATTTGAAAAAAAATCCAAACCGAATGGATGATGACATGATCAAACCGAAGAGATTGGATCAAATGATTTTTGCTTTCAAAACCTATCCAGTCCAGACCGCGAACACCCCTACAGATTACGATGAAATCAATTTGCAACAGAATCAAAAAAATCAAATCGCAAGTGAACAAAAAAAAAACCCCAGATCTCGATCTTCAGACATAGCCAAAAAGATTATTTGAAAACGAAATTAAGAATGAAGACAAACCTAAATTGAGTTCAAACCCATCAATAACGATTAAACGAAGAAGAAAATCGCGACTAGAAAAAGAAATTAGATATTTAGAGTTTAGAGAAAAAAACATCGGGCTGGCCCATAGGGTTAGTGGGTTAACCCAAAAGAGATAAGAGTTATTGGGGTTAGGGTAAAAAATAACCCTACTAAATGTGAGTTGAAAAAAAATGGGGCTGGAAAATGAGAGTGAAGGGCTGGCCCTTGGACTTTGGCCCGTTTTGACAGGTTTAGTGAAATGATACAGGTTGTGTCATTTAAAAAGATAAATATTTTTTTTTCTTCGACTTATCCATATCAAAACAAAAAGTAGTAGGAGCATCACTATGTTTACCATTCACCTTATAAAGCAAATCGCTACACAGATTCATAAAAAGGATCAAGAACCACGTCCAGAAATAAATGAGTGTTCAGATTGTTACTATCACTTCAATACGTGCCATACTTATCACATATAATTGTCCAAGTTCGTTCGCACTCATAACCCACTTGCTTAATGTTTTACGAATGCAACTGAATTTGTGAAAGTTTTGTGTGAATGACCTTGGCCTCTGATAATATAGTTGCAAAATCTTTTCTTCACAAAATTACATAGATATTAACTTTCATACGAAAATTACATTTATACATAAATTGTAATTTTACCTCTGTTTTAATAGTTCTATACTCAATAGTAATTATACCCTAGCATATATTTAAACAAAAATCTTCAAATTTATTTAAACTAAATTTTTTCAGCAAGATTTATTTATTGATTTATTTATTTTTTTACAAAATACATTACACCAATAGTGCTGAATCTTATATCAAATATTCAAACAAACTCAAGTAACCAAAGACATTTGCACGGTCATATATAATTCTCAAGGATATATGTGGGATATAATCATCACATTTTCAATTGTTTTAACAACTACCAATATCACATATATGAAATTTTACTTAGTAGGCATATTAGGGCTCATCATTTATATATTTACAAAATAACAATGATTTATCTATTGCTACATGATACTTTACACATATTTTCTAGCCTATAATAAGTAACGATGGAATAAAATCACAGTTTAAGGCATGAACAAGCGACACAAACATACAAATGGTTGCGGTGACTAAAATAAAATCATTTGATTAAAAATTTAGCGGGAAAATCTGATTGAGCGGAGAATTATTCCCGCCAATAATTTTCTTATGATTTACCGTTTTTAAAGACGTGAGCAAAAGAAAATGCAACAAGCTCACTTTCACTAGGTGCAGGGCCATTGTGCTGCCGAGTTGACTCACTCTTCTTTCCGGGTCAACTCATCGTTCAGTTTTTCATTCAAAAAATTGTTAACAGTATTATCACCGAGCCTTAGGAAAAAAAACATATAAAACAAGGAAAATAGGCATTAGTAGGTGAAAATAAAAATTACCCTCACTATTGCTTAGATTTTTGTTAATATATAATCAATTTCTATATAATAAAATAAAATTAACACTCTATTGAGAGTGAGATAACCTTTTATTGTATTTTTTTTGCTAATTAAGAACCTAATTTTACTGTTAAGTATTATTATTTTTTAAATTTAAATTTTTATTATTTTAAAATTTTCTTTTTACATTGAAATTCCTTTTTCCTTTTTTAATTCTCAGTAACTTATACTTTTAAAATAAATATTATTACAAAAATTAAAAATAAATTCTCTCATGTTTTATTTAACGTGTTCATGTTATATAGGGAATCCTAACCATACAAAAGTTAGATAATGCTGATGATTTTGTAATTGTCCATCACAATATTTTTTTTCTCTTTTTTCTTGTTACTATAAATTTATCTTTATATGATTATGATTCTTTCATATGATATAATTATGTTAAATAACACGTGAGAAAATTTACTCTAACAAAATTTGACCTAATTTTTTCTTCTTAAATCTCAATCTCTCAATTCCCAAATCAATTTATTTTTTACATTAAAATTTACTTTTATACATATTGAATTAGGGGAATGGATCCACTTACCACAATTTTTTTTTTACCACTTTTACAACCAACTTAATCACCATTGATTTTCATCAATTTAACGATTATAATTTATTGGAAATTAATAATATTTATTGGGTCGCACTTATTAATTAATTTTAATTCTCAATAAATTATAACCATTAGATTAACGGAAATCAATGGTAATTAAGTTAGTTGTAAGAGCGGTAAACTTTTTTGGTAGTAAGCATATCCGTCCCCTCCAATCAGAATACAACATCTTGACACCGACTTAGTCCTTTTTTTTGGTAGATAGTCTTATTTATTATTTCTTTAAGAATGCTATATATTTTTTTTATTTTTTATTTTAATTTAAATTTGTATATTATTCTTAATTTTTTATTTATACATATTTCATAATTTAATTTTTTTCTTTTTATACTTTTTATTTTAATTTATATTTTTAAACTTTTTTAATACTAATGAAATGCACAAAAAATGCACTGGATAGTAATAAGTTTAGGCAAACAATTTCACTGCCAACTTAAATCAATGATTATGTTAAAATTTTAATTTTAATGCTTCCTAATAGCAATTTGGTATTTAAACTTAGGAAAAAGTGTGTGTCATTTTAAAGGATGTAAAGTTGTGTCATTTTAAGAGAGAGAAATAGATAGATAAAGAAGGAGAGAGTTGACAAAAAAAATAAAGATATGGATCCCACCTCTTTGTGAGAGTGAAATGATATAAATTGTGTCATTTAAAAGGATAAACACCTTTCCCTTAAACTTAATTATCGTGTGATCAATCAGGAAACCAATTTACTTTAGATTGATAATATTCCAAAATTATAATAAGAGAACAATAACTAATATTTTTGTATTGAATGATATATTTTAATTTTTTTTTGATAAACAATAATTAAAAAAAACCACCCTTTTATATTGTATTGATGAAGAAAAAACTTACCCATTGCTGTTTTTACACATTAATATTGTAATAATAAAGGTAGTTGAGATTTTAATTTAATAATGTTGAAAAATAATAAATAAAAATAAAATGAAAAAGAAATAGATAGAATAATATGTTTTATCACAAATCTTATTGATATTTTGTTATACTTGATTTAACCTAATAACAATATTATCACAATGCATCACATTACTAGTACTATTTTACCTCCATGCAGTGTAAGGGGTTTGAACTTGGATCTGATGGCGTTGGCAACTCGGACGGAACGAGTCCACCCACAACAAAACTCGTCATAATAGGAATAATATAACTCGGTTACTGAGTCTCTAGAACAAACCATTGTTCTCTCTACATTTTGTTCCATTAGGGTTATCTTTTTCATTTTTCTTCTTCTTTTTCGTATTGATCTTCTAGAGCCTTCTTCTTATCTCAGAAGCAGCGTAATCTTCCTCTTCAATGTTGCTGCTATTTGAACCCTAACCACGAACACTCTCTTATCCTCTGTCTCAAATCTTCCAAAATCGTTTTTTCATTTCTCGAATTTCCATCCACTCCTCATTTTCCATTTCCACTTCGGTTTATGCTTTTTCAGGATCTGAATAAGCCCTAGCCTTTTGCTTGTAAAAAATCAAAGGCGCTCTCTCTCTTCCTCGAGGATCGTAGGGTTCCGATTCTCGTTCTGATTTGAAGATGGAACCGCCAGTTGTCAGATCGAGAGGTCGCCCGAGGAAACGGAGAAGAAAAGAGGATGAAGATGAAGGAAAAACGGTTCCTGATGCGAAAGGGCTAGCTGTGGGGACAAGACCGATAGCATTGGTTGGACGATACGTGCTGAAAGAGTTTCCTAGAAATGGAGTTTTTCTCGGGAAAGTTGCGTATTACGAGAGTGGGTTGTATAGAGTCAATTACGAGGATGGTGATTACGAGGATTTAGATAGCGGTGAGGTTCGTCCGATACTTCTCAATGATGGTGATTTCGATGATGATTTAGCTCGGAGGAGGGGAAAATTAGAGGAATTAATGTTGCAGAAGAGTGAAAAGGTCGCAGATATGTCGGAGAAGGGTTCTGTTGACTCGAACAAAGAGGTATCCGCGGTTGATGTGCCTGCTTCGAGTGAATTGAACGATGGGTTATCGATTGAAAACAATGAGGAAGATGATGACGAAGCTGATGTTGATTCGTCAAGGGATAGTGAGTCTGATTCCGAGACACCGCCTGTGCCGCCGCCATTGCAGTTGCCGCCGTCTTCGGGAACTATTGGCGTGCCCGAGCCATATGTCTCACACCTCTTTTCTGTTTATGGATTCTTAAGATCATTCAGCACTCGCTTGTTTCTACTACCGTTTACTTTGGATGAGTTTGTTGGTTCTCTTAATTGCCGAGTTTCAAACACATTGTTTGACGCCGTTCATGTTTCCCTAATGCGGGCATTGAGGCATCGTCTTGAAACCCTTTCATCTGAGGGCTCGGAGCTTGCATCACACTGCCTTAGGTGCTTATATTTATTCCTACTTTTTTAGTTTGGTGAAATTTTGTTCATCTAGTATACCTCTGTAGGATTGTCTATACAAGTAAGTAATATTTTATGCTTTATGCTGTTATTCTTTTTGTAAGAATTTTTTTAAGATATTAAATTTGATGTATCTACAGGTGCAATGATTGGAGCTTGCTCGATACATTGACTTGGCCTGTTTTTGTGATTCAGTATTTATTAGTTAGTGGATACACAAAAGGACCTGAATGGAAAGGATTTTATGACGAGATTATTAGTGGCGAGTATTATTTATTGCCTGTAAGTAGGAAGTTAGTGATATTGCAAATTCTCTGTGATGATGTTTTGGAATCTGATGAGCTAAAAGCTGAAATGAACATGCGTGAAGAATCAGAGGTTGGGATGGATTATGATGCCGAGGATATACTTCCTGCAGAAATGGGGACTAGAAGAGTCCATCCAAGATATGCCAAGACTTCTGCCTGCAACGATAAAGAAGCTATGCAGTTTGTTCCAGCATCAAATGCTGTGAGCCAACCTGGTAACTCTCTTTCATATTTCAGAGACACTAAAAGTACCGAGGATGGTGATGTTGATAGAAATGGAGATGAATGTCGCCTCTGCGGTATGGATGGGACCCTGCTTTGTTGTGATGGGTGTCCTTCTGCTTATCATTCAAGGTGTATTGGTGTGATGAAAATGTTTATACCAGAAGGGCCATGGTATTGTCCAGAGTGCAAAATTAATATGACCGGGCCAACAATTGCAAAGGGAACAGCACTTAAAGGGGCTGAAATATTTGGAATGGATTTGTATGGGCAACTCTTCATTGGTACTTGTGACCACTTACTTGTGTATGTTCAACATCTTTTTAGTATTACTTTTACCCTTTCATTTGTTATGCTAGATCAGTACTTGTGCTATATTTGAAGTTAATGAAATTTAAAGTTCAGTTCTGTGTTCTTGCCTTAGACTTGAATTTGTTCTTTAATTTTTTTTTTCTTGCTATCATTCTCACCATAGATGCACATCAATTTCTAAAGTTTTATCTTTATGATCTTTCAACATGGATCATTGCAGGCTCAATATTGACAATGATGAATTTCATCTTAAATATTACAATCAGAATGACATTCCTAAAGTTCTCCAAGTGCTTTGTGATTCTATGCAGCATAGACCAATATACTATGGTATTTGCATGGCAGTCTTACGATATTGGAATGTTCCAGAAAATTTCTTGCCTCTTTCTGTTTCAACTGGAACAATTGTAAACTCAGCAAGTATAAAAGAAGAGACAAAGTTCTCTACTTCATTACTTCCTCCTTTGGGTGAAGACAACCATAAACCTGTTAGTTTGGGGAAGGGAGAGTACCCTCTAACTACTGTGAGTTTGATTCATACTGATAATATGGTGCCATCTCTCTATGCTTCATCAGTTACCACCCAAAGTCCTGCTCCTGAAAGTAGTGTCAGTGCTTGCAGTAAAGAGCATCCTACTGTGGATACGAAGATTCCTGAGGAAACTAGGATGGAGTCAGTCATCTCTGCTGGTTCTGTTTCTGTTAGTTACCAGTCTGATGTGAGCTATCGAAGTTCTCTTAATAGGCCAACTACAGTAGATCCTGCTAAGTGTGCTTTGGTAAACAGCCGAACTAATTATTATGGCCATGCAAATGATATGGGGTTGCCTATGAGTTTTTCGTTGCAAACCAAAGAAAGTACTCAAGCTGGTTTTGGAAAATCTGAAGGCAATGTAACCAATGATTTTGGATACATGGGTTTCTCTTATAAACCTCAGTCATACATTAATTACTACATGCATGGTGATTTTGCTGCATCTGCAGCTGCTAAATTTGCCGTTCTTTCTTCAGAGGAATCCAGGTCGGAGGGCCATATTTCCGACAATCAGAAGAAAACTGCATCTGGAAACACTTATTTGCAAGCAAAAGCGTTCTCACTAACTGCTTCACGCTTCTTTTGGCCAAGTTCTGAAAAGAAGCTTGTGGAGGTTCCAAGAGAGAGGTGTGGCTGGTGCTTTTCTTGTAAAGCTCCTGTTTCGAGTAAGAGAGGATGCATGTTAAATCATGCTGCTCTAAGTGTCACAAAAAGTGCTATGAAAATCTTTGCTGGTTTTTCTCCTATAAGGAGTGGAGAGGGAATTCTTCCTAGCATTGCAACTTACATTATATACATGGAGGAATGTCTACGTGGCTTAATAGTTGGGCCCTTCCTAACTGCAAGCTACAAAAAGCAATGGCGTAACCGAGTGGAACAAGCCACAACATTTAGTGCAATCAAGCCACTTTTACTTAAAGTGAGTGACTTAAAGTATTTAATTTTATTTGATGTTATATTTTAGTTTTTGCAAATTGTTTATTTTTTTGTTGATGAAGGCATATGTTGGCATTTAGTCTGATATGCATTTGTTATCTCAACTTTTTTAAGTTTCCAATGCAAAATATGCTACTTGCAATATGTTACGATCCAGTTGCAAGGTATAGAACTTGGTGTCCCACATCGGAAACACAGGGTTTTGGTGTGGGGTTTATATGGACTTTGAGCTCTTCTACCTTACAAGCTAGCTTTTGAGGTGAGGTTCTTTCAAGGTTTGTATCATTTGGTATCAGAGCTTCCACTATGTCTCCCAATTGCAATCGAGTGGCGCGGCTGGTGATGCTGGCATTGGCATTGCAATAGCGCAAAGCCCGTCTGCATGGGCTCTAGGGCTGTGGAGTGTGGTGAGATGTTACAATCTAGTTGCAAGGTATAGGATTTGGAGTCTCACATCGAAAACATAAGGTTTTGGTGCGGGGTTTATATGGACTCTGGGCTCTCCTTAGGTTCATATTTGATGGGCCTTAATGTGAGTGGGCCTGTTAGTTAGTTATTCTAGAATATTCCGTGAGTAGAATAAAAAAAGGGAGGTGTGGAGAGTGGGAAGCATGTATTGAGTGAATTTAGAGTGAGACTTGGGGAAGGATCTCTTTGGGGCCTAGGTATGTTGGTCTTGAAGGGTGAGTTGAGATCTTGGTTACTGTCATAGTTGTATTTTCTGTATTGTCATTGTCCCAGTTGTGAAGCCTGGAGGATGAATATAGAGTCTGTTGATTCTATGTTCTCTCTCGTTATTGTTGAGTCTGTAAAAGGAGTTATTTTCCAATGGATTATTGAGTAATAGAAGTGTTTTTATTGTTACTTTGCTGTTGAATTTGTTTGGGTTCCATCAATTGGTATTAGAGCTATCTGATCCGGGTAGCTTTGAATAGTACTGATACAATGGTTCCAAAATTTTATGGAGAGGGAGGCGATGCTTGGGGATGGTTAATTGTTGTGGAACAATATTTTCAAGAAAACAGAATAAATGAAGATGAACAATTAGCAGAAACTCTGAGTGGGCTTCGAGGATGTGTGCTCTATTGGTATAGGCGTTGGAATTGTCACAATCCTAATGCAATTTTTTGGGATTTTACCAAAACATTTATAAGTAAATATCTACCTGAGATTTGTTTGGTAGACGAAGAGGAAGAATCGGAGCATCCGGAACTAGCAGAGAAAGATAAACAAAATTCCACTCTAGGAGATAAGGAGGGAATAACACCTCAAAAATCAGATCCAGCAATTGATGGTGATGGCGATGATGTTGCAGAAAGGAAAAAAAAAAATAATAAAATGTAGGAGAACAACCAGAGAAAAAGGAGAAAAAAGAAAAAGAAGGTGAAGAAAAAGAGGCAAAAATCAAAAATGAAAAAAAAAGAAAACAGAAGAAAAAAGAAAAAGGAAGCGTAGAAGAAATCAAAAGTGAAGAAATCGAAAAAGAAAATATGAAGAAAAATCAAAGGAAGAAGAAATAGAAGATGACGAACAACCAAAGAAAGCTGAAGAAAACAAAAACAATACTGAAGATCCAGAGAAAGAAGAAGACAAAGAAAAGGAAGACGCAGCGGAAGCAGAAACAGTGGAAGATGAAGAAAAGGCTGAAGCATTAGAAGGAAAAACAGAAGATGAAGAAGAAGAACACGGAGTTAGATCTGGAACAGGGAGACGATGCGCGAACAGATTTAGAATCGGTAGAGAGACTGCGCGCGAACAGTGGCAACGACCACGAACGGTGGCAAAGGTGGCGGCACAAGGAGCTCAGGCCATCGGCTTTGTTGCTCATTGGAGAAGATCACTAACAAAGACGTGTTGCTGGCGGGACGTGCTTGACCATGGACAACCCAAAGAAACAGAAGAAGGAGGAGAGGAAGAAGAAGACGTAGTGGAAGAAGCTGAAAAAATACAAGAAGGAAAAGAAAGAAGAACATACCTGCATTGTGAAAAAGACGTCAAACAGAAGGAGAAAGAGAGAAGAAGGGCAAAGATGGTATTTCAGAAATTGGGTCAATTTTTTGACCTAATGGGCCAAGCCCAAAATAATTATGAGTTAGAAGAAAAAAAATGGGCTTTGTCCATCCTATAAAATAACTTAAGCAAGCTTGTTGAACCAAGGCCCAAAACTTAAAAGTGATTAAATCTGAGTTAGTGTTGAAAATAGTCATGGGCCCAGGAAAAAAACAAGCCACATGGGCCAGAATCAGTGGATCAACTAAACATGATACACGTGTGTAACTTGGTCTATATGCTTTAAGTAATGGGATCCAGGTGGACTCCTAGTCTCTTCCTTCACCTTGAGGACAAGGTGAATTTTGCAGGGGGAGTATTGATGGGCCTTAAAGCGAGTGGGGCAATTAGTTAGTTATTCTAAAATAATCTGAGTAGGATAAAAAGAAGGGAGGTGTGGAGAGTGGAAAACATGTATTGAGTGAACTTGGAGTGGGACTTGGGGAAGGATCTCTTGGGATCTCTTTGGAGCCTAGTATGTTGGTCTTGAAGGGTGAATTGAGATCTTGGTTACTGTCATAGTTGTATTTTCTGCATTGTCATTTTAAATTGTCATTGTCCAGTTGTGAAGTCTGTAGGATGAATATAGAGTTTGTTGATACTCTGATCTCTGTCGTTATTGTTGAGTCCGTAAAAGGAGTTAGTCTCCAATGGATTATTGAGTAATAGAAGTGTTTTCATTGTTACTTTGCTGTTGAATTTGTTTGGGTTCCATCAATATCGCAATATAATCCTTGCATGTAGCTCCCCAAGCGCTAAGGTGACGTGAGGTGTTAGAAAAGCAATGTCCTTTCTGTGAGGCGCTTGCTGTTTGTGCCTTTCACTTTTGATCCTTGTCGAACTTCAAGGTGGTTTTGTGTTGTTTGACCAGAACAATATAGAAGATAAAACCTAAAGATCATCACATTTTAAGATAAATAGAATAATTATTATTTATATTGCTTCCTTATGTTCCTATATTGATACCAAGAGAAACAAAGTTACACAAAAAATCTGTATGATTTGCTGGTTGAGTTGTGACAAATAATCAAGTTTTCGAAGCTCGTTGTTTTGACCCCACCTCTTGAGATTATATTTATTTTTGGTGATGTATTTGTGAAGCAAGTAAAGAAACAAGAAGCCATGACAAGAAAAAGAAGGCTGACTCAAGAGCTAAGCTATCATCGAAAGAATAAAACTCACTTTCTGATATTTAAGCAGATGATGCTGATTCAGATTAGCCAAAAGATGCTGAATGACATAATTTCAATGATAACTCCATGGATGAACTATAGGGCTCCTTTTCTGTTTCTTTTTTTTTACAGCTCTTTATCTCCTTTTGTTATGAAATCTTGGGTTGGCAAAAGGGACCTAACCTCTAGTGATTTAAGGGTGCCTTTTGCTTTAAGTGACTTTACATGCTTGAGTAGATCTTGTATAACTTTGTGTTTATGATAATTTTCATGTATCCAATTAAAGGTGGGTTCCATGTGAGGGTTATTGTGGTTGAGTGATTAGACAGTTGATATGATGTGTTAGTTTGACATCATTTGGTAGCAAAAAGGGTGCTGTCAACTTGGTGATTTTCATAAAGTTTAGACGCTGGTGAAGCTGCCAGTTAAGTTTGCTTTTGGGTTTTGGTATGTACAATGTGTTTAATGTGTTCCTTGTCCAGAATGATGTATTATCATGCATGTATTGGGAATATCTTATCATGACATTCTTGCTTGTGCTATACAAGCAACTTTGTAAATCCTTCATTTTCCAATGTCTAATAAATTTTCATTTTCAGCTTGAGGAGAACATTCGTATGATTGCTTTTTGTGGGGACTGGATTAAGCTGGTGGATGATTGGTTGGTTCGATTCTCCGTAATACAAAATGCTGCACCTTCTCTTGGAACAACTCAGAAACGTGTACCTAGTGGAAGGCGTTACAAGAAGCGGTCAGCTGCTGATGAAGCTACAGCTGATGGTTGCCATGAAAACTTTGTGTGGTGGCGTGGTAGCAAATTCACCAAATTTATATTCCAGAAAGCAGTTTTGCCAAAATCCATGGTAAAAAAAGCAGCTCGCCAAGGTATTTTTGTTTTCAACTATGGGATATACTAGGAGGGGTGGAATTGAGCTGTGTTGAGCTTGAATGAGAAATAACTATCTAGGTTGTAGAACCAAGCTCAAGGTTCAGCTTGGTTTGATTTAAATCATGATTTTTTATTTTTTATTTTAATATACTAAATGATTACAAATTTTATTTTAACATTGTAATTTTTAAGAAACCATAACAATATGTATATATATCTAGTTGAGAAGACTTGTGGGCTTTCAAGCTGAATATTGGGTGTTCAAGATATATTTGAGTTTAATGCCTGACTTGTTTGATATAATCAAGGTTCAAATCGAGTTAAGTTGAGCCTATAAAGCCTGTTGAATAGTTGAATGTTATTGTCTCCCCGTATACCAGTGGACAACTATTTGCAATTTTTTCCTGTTGGTTTTAATTTGTTACGGAATAAAAGCATATGTTCTGTTTATTGTGGGCAACAGGTGGTTGGAGGAAAATTTCTGGTATATTGTATGCTGATGGCTCTGAAATCCCTAAAAGAAGCAGACAGCTGGTTTGGAGAGTTGCAGTTCAAATGAGTAGGAATGCATCGCAGCTGGCACTTCAGGTTCCCTATTTTTACTATGATGAGTTCTATTCCTTGCATTGGCTAATTTTGTTTGGCTGTAAGTATATTTGATCTTGCAAGCCTTTTGACTTGGTGAAATTTGATTATTTGAATCAGGTCAGATATCTAGATTTTTATCTCAGATGGAGTGATCTGATTCGTCCGGAGCAGAACATCCAGGATGGAAAAGGTCAAGAGACTGAAGCTTCTGCTTTCAGAAATGCAAATATTTGTGACAGAAAACTTGTAGAGGGAAAAAGTTGTTATGGAATAGCTTTTGGGAATCAAAAGCATCTTCCTTCTCGGGTGATGAAAAGTGTTGTTGAAATAGAGCAAGGTCCAGAAGGAAAGGAAAAGTATTGGTTTTCTGAAACTCGCATTCCTTTATATTTGATAAAAGAATACGAGGAAGGTAATAAAAAAGTACCGTCTGATGAAGAGCACCTGAGTGTTGCACCTCAGTTGTCCAGAAGGAAGTTGAAAGCTACCTGCAAGGACATATTTTTTTACCTTACCTGCAAGAGAGACAACTTGGTCATGCTCTCGTGTTCTGTGTGTCTGAAGGGTGTTTTAATTCGGTAATTACTCTTACTTGGTCACTCCTTCATTGATGTATTTTTATTTTCTTCTCCTTTCCTCTTTACACCTGTTTTTTCCATGACCATAATCTTTATCTCCTTTGATTTCAGGAATGCTCACAAGTGCAATGCATGCCAAGGTATGCGGTATCCATCATCCTTTCCCTTACTATATTATGCTGTCATGAATTTCTAAGATAATCTCTGTGAGAGTCTCGTGATGTTTCTTATATAATAAGTCATATATTATTTTACATGTAATTAACTCAATTACACACACGTGTACACACACACATCAGCAAAGAACAGTTTGTGTTGATGTTAAATTTTGAAATCCAAGATCAAAATCTGTTGTTGGTATGTGAAAAGATGTGGCATATGGTTTTCATTTTTCTGTATCTTAGCTTTTAATATTATTCCTGTTCATAATTGTATTGTTTCAATATCTTGTTCCATATGGGCTTTAGGTTATTGTCATGAGGGCTGTTCCATGAGTTCAGCAGTCTCTGGAAATGGAGGTGAGTACTTGACCACATGCAAGCAATGTTACCATGCCAAATTACTTTCTCTGAAAGAGACTAGTAATGAATCTCCAACCAGTCCCTTACTCTTACAAGGACGACAAAATAGCTCTCGGACAGTTTTGAAGGGACCAGGGTCTAAATGTCATGATGAAACACTGAAATCTGCCAGGACAAAGGCTAGTCATACTGACATGAATCAAGTTACTTCTATGACAGTTTTGAAGGGGCCAAGGCCTAAATTTTATGATCAAGCACTGACTTCTACCAGGACTAAGGATAGTCCTGCTGACATGAAACAAGTTGCTTCTGATTCCACTTTGGCAGCAAAAAGCCGTCGCAAGAATTGTTCTTGGGGTATTATATGGAAAAAGAAAAATAATGAAAGTACAGACATTGATTTCAGGCTCAAAAACATACTTTTAAAGGGAGGTTCAGGCATGCCTCAATTGGAACCTGTTTGTCACTTGTGCCGTCAGCCATATAGATCTGATTTGATGTATATTCGCTGTGAGACATGCCAACGTAAGTTTTTTCTGTAATAAATAATTGATAAAGTATCAAAGTGCTTATACTTATTTATCTGGTCTCTGTGTTTGGCTTTCACAGATTGGTATCATGCTGAAGCTGTTGAGCTTGAAGAATCCAAAATTTTTTGTGTGTTGGGCTTCAAATGTTGCAAGTGTCGCAGGATAAAATCACCTGTGTGTCCTTACTCTGATTTGAAGCTTAAGACTCAGGAGGGCAAGAAATCACACACAAGGGCTTCAAAGAAAGAGCATTCTGGAGCAGATTCTGATTCCGGAACATTTTCTGATGTTAAAGAGTGTGAAGCTGCTACTCCTGTCTTTCCTGTAGAGGATGATCCTCTGCTTTTCTCTCTTTCAAGTGTTGAGCTGATTACAGAACCCAAGTTAGATGTAGATGTTGAGTGGAACACTGTCTCTGGGCCAGTGCCTCAGAAACTACCAGTGAGAAGGCATGTTAAGGTTGAGGGGGATGATGATGGTTCTTTTGGAGGTAAACCTTCACATGCTGAATTCTCAACACACAATGAAGCAGGTAATCTGTCCAAATCTACAGAGGTGTTATCACCTTTAGAATATGACTCTGCTGTGCGCTTTGACAATGATCTGCTGATTGACTCTGAAAGTTTAAATTGTGAATACACGGAGTTTGAACCCCATACCTACTTCTCTGTAACGGAATTGCTGCACCCAGGTGATGGTGGCCAGTTTGAGGAAGTTGATGTGTCTGGGGACTTGTCAGGATATTTGGAAAATTCTTCTACCCTTGTTCCTGAAGAATATGGGGGTTTTAGTTTAGTTGATAAATCAGATTCTGCAATTTCCTTACAAGACAGTGTTTATAGTTGTTGGAAGTGTTCTCAAATGGAACCAGCCCCTGATCTCTGTTGTGAGATTTGTGGGATTTTGATTCATAGCCAGTGTTCACCCTGGGTTGAATCACCATCCAGGCTTGGAAGTTGGAGGTGTGGGAATTGCCGTGAATGGCAATAGTTGATTGATTGACTGGTCATCCTGTTGAGCTATTTTGCTGTTGAATCTTGGAAGCTCTCTTGGGCGTAGGCGGTGCAAGTCTTTGAGAAGTAATTTTACAATAATAATCACGCGAGCTGGGTCAATTAGGGTGCATAATTGGTTTCAGGTAGCTCACCATGGACGAGTTGAATTCATAACTGTGGAGCTTGGGGTCAAATTTATGTTGTGCACCTTCAGAGGTTAATTGGCTTCTGCCAGTGTTGTCATGGTTTACTGCTTACGGTTCACATAAATGATTGCTGCTTCCTCGGTACCTAGTGGACCCAGTTTTTCCAAATCGAGTGATATGGTGTGATTGTTTGTCAACTTGCAGTTGTTGGATTGGTTGATTCTCTGGAATCATGGGATATCGGCTGATTTTATCACCTAGTCAAGTATGGGATTGTTTTTCCCATTTCACAATTCACAGAAATATGCTGATATGAGATAAGCAGGTATTTTTTATGATGCTTATCTGACAGAATTATTTGTATAGATTACAATTATCATTTTTTTTGTTGAGTTCCGTCAAAATTAAGAAGCTTCACTCAATTGAAAAAGAAGCTTCTATACTGCTCCATTCATATTACTCGTAGCGAAGGCGCTTTAGGATCAGTGCTATTCTCAATATTATCAGATGTTATTAAATGATTTTTGTCATATACTCCATCTAGCGAACAAGGCTTGCGTTAATGTTTTAGGTTAGTAGCTCACAGTTCGCACCCGAACCAGACCTTAGTAATGAAAGCATTTATAGCTGCTAATTGTATAACTCGTACCGCTGAATTGAACATGCCAACGGATTCGCACTGGTGGTTACTTGTGTTTGTTTGTATTTTACTTTTTTTTTAACGATATAAATCATTTTTCGAAATAATTTGCTTCACTTTAATCACAACATATTCTATGATTTAAATTTTGGATGTTTGTTTGCGGTTCATTAAGTCTCCTGCCAAATCGCATAAAGCCAGCATGGCACATTATAATCTCGTGTCAAATGGATTGAATTTTCAGACATCATAACACTGAATCCAAAGCATTTTGAAGCAAAAATATATATACTCCCCAAGATATAATTTTAGGGTATAAATATTTCAAACCGATAAAATTTGTTCTTTCCTATGCAAGATTTTACATGCTATAAAATTTATGTGCACCACAAGCAATCCAGTGAAAACAGGAAAGGGTAAAAAATATATGAAAAAAAAACCCTTGCCCAAATATGATAATAAAATCGCTTTTAAGGAACAACCACTTTATGCTGAAAGAACCTAAAAAAATGCCGATCAACCCAGAAATATCAAACACTCAGCTACTAACAAACTAAGTCAGCCTCGATTCCGCCAGCCCTTCCATCATGGCTTTTTTATCCACCCCACTAGCTTGAGGAAAGGGGCTGTGTAATTCAGGTTTACAAGTGTAATGAACATCCTCATGAATTGTCGCCTTTATATTGTCACAGAAGAGCAGCCAGCATCGCCCCAGGGTCCGTCAATGCTTCGTGTGCATTGGCTTGTTGAGCTATTGGTGGTGTTGGAGGTTCTTGAGTAGGTATATGGGTTGCTGTGGGGATGTTGACTAGTTGTTCCTTGATGAATTCCTTCAACCTGCAAAACCAAAATCAGAATATGTACAAAAGCTGTAGAATCTATCGATAGCTTCCTGTAACTTAAAAACTAAAACATACTCAAATGTTAGTGATGGGTCCCCTGAAGCAACTGTCATTCGCAGCTGGGTTCTGTCTGCTGGATCAGTTTCAATTCTTACCTGAACATCATTTAAATAAAATGTTAAAGAAACTATCTCAAATTATTTCCATGATTTTAGAAATGCAGAATAATTTAATAAGTTCAATAACGAATGCATGGCAAATGTAATAAAACCAGAGTTTAATCACAGTTTAGTGTTGACAATCAATCAACATCACAGCACTCCATCCCTGTCTGCACGTAGGTACTTACCAAAACTGACAGTTAAAGAAAATAATCATTTATGATCCTGAAGTTGGAGCAGGCGAAAATAGCTTCTTTCATTTCCCCTCATTTTCGTTTAAAAGATTACTTCAAGAATTCTAGATTATACTCTTTAGCAGGAACTGCAATGAGATATGCTGTTCAACATATATACTTACCAAACAGAGCATGGCCTTTGTACTTTCTGAATAGAATGTTGTACTTGCAACAAGATTGTTTGGATTGGGGTCCTAAGGCAGATAGAAAGCAGAAAAAAATTATAAATAAATATAGGTGTTAACGAATTAACAGGAAAATGAACAAAAGCAAAAAAGTGGGACTTCAATATCATACAAGCCCTGGGCAAATGGTCAAAGAGTAACTATTGAAAAAGTTTGCCAATTCAAGCAGTTGAAGTGGTCTAACACCTCTAACCTGCAAAATAAACAAAATGAACCTATGACTGCAATGATCAGAAACAAGACAGTCAATCAGCGAAAGATATGTGCAAGGTTGAATTTAACTTGACTGAAATTAACACAGCCTAATTGGCAAATATACAAACTTCACCTAATAGCATGTTAGGTGTACATAATTCAGAATGCATACCACTTCTTGAACCTTTAAAGGTGGTCCAGTAAGTGATCTCCATTGAGGGAAAAACTCCACAGCAGATACTACTATAGGCTGAAGAAATTTATTCAGGACAGCCGGAAGGCGAAGTCTGGCATTGACCTATGAAATGACACAGATGAGTATGCAGTCACAGATTGAGTACCAGGGTTTATAATTGTCGCACGTTGAAAATTTAACTCTATTTTCCCAAACTTACAATTGAAATTCAAAATCTTATTATTACAATCATTTTTGTGATATTTCGATTTCTTCAATAACAAGGATCAGTTTAATATAAGGAACATGTTTTCTATAAACTAAAAAATTGCACTAAATCACAACTTCGATAAGTAATTCCCACTATCCAATTGAACTTTGAAGCAAAATCAACATGATAAGGTTTAAGATTCCATGTTGGACTTAATTAGAAACATCTCTCAAGATAATTTGTTTTTATGGGAGTAATATAATGTTGCAATTAACCAAACTCTTTATTTTCATACATTTGTTTTTATGCAGTACATGATTAACTGTGTTGGGCATTGTTAGAATAGATATGATTAGATTACTTTTTATCTGTAAATATTCTTCTTGGATTAGATCTGGGCTTCTCACTTAAGCCCATTAGGGTCTCTATATATTGTAATTCTTTGTATTAGATTAATATACAACACGTTATTTTATATTCAAGTTGGTACTAGAGCTCTTTTGTTCTGGGGACCCTCGCTTTCGCTTAAAACTTCGTTCTCGCTTTAAAACCTAAGCCCACTGCTTAGGAATCCTCTTTTCTTTGCCGTGCGTCCTTCCGGCAAGCCATACAGGGTTGTAAGCTCCCTTAGAATAATTTCCGAACGCGTCAGCACCTCCGACAGCCACCAGAACCGCCGTCCAGCACTGTTCAGGCCGCCAGAGAAGTTTTCCGGTGAGTTTTCGAACCCAACCACCCGCGATCAAGAGCCTCTCCTCCCGGCGACCAAGTCTGTGGAAGTCCAACCACCATCGCAGCCGTCACGCGCCGTTTTTCTCCTCTGCACGTGGTGCTCACACGCCACCTTCTTCCGGCGCGTATGCACTGTTATGGTGGAATTTTTCGGCCGTTTTTGGACAGAAAAGCTCGTCCTCTCCTCCCCTTTTCAGATCTGTGATTGGATCTTTGTGGGTCTCACTTTTTGTGCGCGCCTCTTCTTGATTTGTGATCAGGTTCGTTCCTATTTACCCGGTTTATACCCTTGTGATTTAATATAATGGCAGCAACTCCTCCTGTTCATTAGGAGGTCAATTCTCCCTGTCGTCTTGTCAAAAGTTCTCCTAATATCATCTCCACCAATGTTGGGCTCATTACCTCTTCAAAGTTGAAGGGTTCTGTTAATTACAAGAACTAGGCCACCTCTGTTCGAGTTTGGTTCTTTGGACAGGGACATGGGAACCATCTCACGACTAAATCTACTGATATTCCTAAGGAGGAAAAATCTGATTGGGAAAGGATTGACAACCAACTTCTCAGTATCCTTTGGCAGTCTATTGATCCAGTCGTCTTGGACATCTTCTATTCTTTTCAAACTTGCACTGAAGTGTGGGAGGAAGCAAAACACCTCTACACTAATGATGTTCAGCAGCTCTATTCCATCATGTCTCAGTTTATGGATCTGTGCAAATCATTTGACACTCAGATGGAGACATATGTTGGCAAAAGTCGATCTTTGATGCAGGCATATTTGGATATGTTGCCTTACCCTACTGATGCTTCTGCATATCGGAAACAGGTGGAACGTCTCTTTATGGTTGTCACACTTTCTGGTCTCCCCGAAGAATATGATAATGTCCGGGATACTATCTTGACTAGTGGGGATCCTGATCTATCAATGACGTATCAGCGTCTTCTGAATCTTAATAAGAAATCTGCTCCTGCATCGTCTGCTGTTGTTGATTCCACTGCTCTAGTTTCCCGTACTGACTTTCGCGGGTACATTGGAGGTGGACGTGGACGTGGTAGAAGCCAGGGAGGACGTGGCCAGCGACCTCGTTGTCATTAGTGTCAGCAACTTGGTCATTATGAGGAACGTTGCTACACAAAGTATCCTCACCTGCAACCTTCTCATGCTGCTAATATAGCTCAATCGGATACTGCTTCAAATGGTACAGTCTCTCTCCCCTCTGAAGACTATGCAGCACTCCAGACCCTTCTCAGGAAGGCCTCTCCTCAGTCTCAAGCCTCTACTTCAGAAACTGGTAATCCTGTTGCTTGTGTTTCTCATTCTGCATCACTTGGTCCTTGGATATTTGACTCAGGTGCTACTGATCACCTCTGTGGTAATAAGGAACTCTTTTCACCTCTTACATATTCTGACAATTTACCCTCTTTTACTCTTGCTGATGGCACTAAAGCCCCTGTTCATGGGATTGGACAAATTTGTCCAACCTCCTCATTGACCTTGACATCAGTCTATTACATTCCTGATATCCCATATAACTTAATCTCTGTTAGTAAGTTGATCAACTCTCTTAATTGTTTTGTTACCTTCTCAAACCATTTTGTTTCTGTGCAGGATCCGGGTACGGAGAAGACAATTAGAGTGGGCCGTGAGTCACGGGGTCTGTTCTACCTGGTTGTGCCGAGTCCTTCAGTTGCTTGCTCTCTCATAGAATCTCCACAACTCATTCACAGTCGCCTCGATCATCCTAGTCTTTCAAAATTGCAAAAGATGGTTCCTCTTTTATCTGGTCTTCAGACTTTAGATTGTCAGTCCTGTCAGCAAGGGAAGCACATACGCTCCTCCTTTGCCAATCGAGTCAATAAACGAGCTGATGCTCCCTTTTCAATTATTCATTCAGATATTTGGGATCCAAGTCGTAGTGTCTGTTTTAGGGTTTCGATATTTTGTTACCTTTATTGATTATTTTTCACGTTGTACTTGGATTTATTTAATGAAAAACCGTTCTGAGTTATTTTCTATTTATCAAAAATTTTCTGCTGAAATTCAAACTCAATTTGGTGCTTTTATTCGTATTTTACGTAGTGACAATGCTAAGGAATATGTTTCTGTTGACTTTTCTAATTTCTTAGCCACACAGGGTACTTTACACCAAATTACTTGTCCTCACACTCCACAACAAAATGGAGTAGCTGAATGTAAACATAGACATCTCATTGAGACTGCACGAACTCTTCTTATTCACATGCATGTTCTTCTTCACTTCTGGGCCGATGCAGTCCTTGCCTCTTGTTTTCTCATCAACCGTATGCCTTCATCTGTGCTTAATAATGACATTCCTTATAACTTGTTGCTTCCAGATGTTCCCCTCTATCCTCACATGTCTTTGGTTGTACCTGTTTTGTTCATGATCTCACTCCTGGTAAAGACAAGTTAACATCCAAAGCCTTTAAATGTATTTTTCTTGGTTATTCTCGTCTTCGAAAGGGTTATCGTTATTCTCCCGATCTTAAGCGTTACTTTGTTTCCGCTGATGTCACTTTTCTTGATCAACAACCCTTTAATTCTATCCCATCTCAATTGTCACAGGTTGATCATGTTCTTCCTGTTCTTTTTCTTGACTTGTCTTTGCCAGCTGCAGGTACTTCTATTCCAGATGAGCAACCTATTGCTTCCATACCTGAAGACCGTCCTCTTCTCACCTATCAGCGTTGCAAAACTGTGCCTCCTGTCGACTCGACTCTTGCTGACTTATCGCCCACTCCAGTTGATTCTTCCCCTTCGGCTCCTTCACCAGAGGCTCTTCCCATTGCTCAAAGAAAAGGCACACGTACTACTCGTAACCCTTATCCTCTTTATACCTTTTTGAGCTATGACCGTTTTTCTCCTCCTCATTTCACCATTGTTTCTAGTCTTTCTTCTGTTTCTATTCCTAAGACCATAGGTGAAGCACTTTCCCATCCCGGGTGGCGCCAAGCGATGCTTGATGATATGACTGCACTTCATTCCAATGGCACTTGGGACCTTGTTTCTGCTCCTCCAGAAAAGTCTATAGTTGGTTGTCGTTGGGTTTTTACTGTGAAAGTTGGACCTGATGGCCATGTTGATCATCTCAAGGCACGCCTAGTTGCAAAGGGTTTTACTCAAATCTTCGGCCTTGATTATAGCTGTTAGATATGATTAGATATGATTAGTCTGTAATTCTTCTGATTGTATTAGGTGTGGGCCTTTCCTATAAGCCCATTAGAGTCTCTATATATTGTAACTCTCTGAATTAAATCAATACACAACATATTATTTTATATTCAAGTTGGTACCTGAGCTCTTTCGTTTTGGGGACCCTCGCTTCCGCTCAGAAACTTTGTTTTCGCCTTAAAACCTAAGCCCACTGCTTAGGAGTCATCTTTTCTTTGTCGTGCGTCCTTCCGGCAAGACATCAAGGACTGTAAGTCCCTTCCAAGCAATTTCCGAACGCGTCAGCACCTCCGACGGTCAGCGGAACCACCGTCCGCCACCGTTAGCCACTGTTCAGGCCGCCGGAGCACTTTTTCGGCAAGTTTTCAGCTCGGTTAGAACACGATCAGAACCCTCTTCCCCCGTCGACCAACTCTGCCGAAGGCACATCACCGGCGGCCAAGTCACGCGCCCTCACGCGCGGCTGAGCTTCTCTGCGCGTGGTCCTCACGCGCCGCCTCTCACCGGCGCGTGAGCACTGTTCCGGTGAAACCATCACAGACAGACTCGCCCTTCTCTCACCTTTCCAGATCTGTGGTCCTTCTGTCGTGGGTCTCTTCCGTTGAGAAGATATCGGACAAAAGCATTTTGTTCCATAGCCGTTGGTCTCTTTCCGGCACTGTTCCGTACGTTTGGTCATTCTGATTATTTATTTTTTGCGTGATTTCTTGTGAGTTTGCAGTTCTTTGCTTTTATCTGGTCATTTTTTTTTATATTTTTGAGATGGAAGGCTTAGGTAGTATATCCAAAAACATTACCAGTACTACCCCCTTCATTACAACGATCAAACTGACCGGAGCTGTTACTTACAAGACCTGGTCTACCTCAGTTAAGATCTGGTTTACTGGTCAGGGATACGGTCAACATCTCACAACTAAGTCTCCCAAGGATCAGGCATCTGACTAGGAAAAGATTGATGCTCAACTCCTAAGTATCCTTTGGCAGTCCATTGATCCGACACTTATAAACATTTTCATCTCCTTTGAGACCTGCAATGACGTATGGGAGGAAGCTAAAAACCTGTACACCAATGACATTCAGCAGCTTTATTCCATTGTGTCTCAGATAATGGAATTGCGCAAATCTCCGGAGTCTCGAATGGAAACTTATATTGGTAAGATTCATTCTTTGATGCAAGAATTCTTAGCTATGTTACCTCATGCTGCAGATGCCACTGCGTACAAGAAGCAGGTGGAGCGCTTCTTTATGGTCGTAACCCTCTCTGGTCTTTCTGAGGAGTTAGAAAGTGTTCGTAAGAATATTCTAACCAGTGCTGAGACTCCTAGCCTATCACACACTTTCCAGCGCCTTCTGAATCTTAAGAATAAATCAACAGCTCCCACACGTGTGCCAGCTACCGATTCCACTGCATTCTTTTCTCGCTCCAATGATTCTTGGAACAGTGGACGCGGTCGCGGACGTGGCCGTGGACAGGGTGGCCGCGGACAGAGGCCTCGTTGCAATTATTGCCAGAATTTTGGACACTTTGAAGAACGCTGCTACAGGAAGTACCCTCACTTGAAACCACCGACTGCCAACTTTGCTTAGATTGATGTTACACCACCTTCCGCTGGATCAGTAACTCTTTCCAGTGCCGAATATGAGGCACTTCTCAAGAAGGTTTCCTCTCAGCATCCCACTCAAGAAACTAGTAATCATGTTGCTTGCCTTTCTCAATCATTTCTTGGACCCTGAATAATAGACTTAGGTGCTACTCATCACCTTTGTGATAATAAGGATCTTTTCACTTCACTTTCTTATTCTAATAATTTACCCTCTGTTACTCTAACTGATGGCACTAAGGCTCCTGCTCGTGGAATTTGGGAAGCCAACCCAACTCCCTTTTTAGCCTTGACCTCTGTTTATTATATACCCGACATTCCTTTTAATTCAATTTCTGTTAGCCAGTTGATTCAGTCTCTTTCATGTATTGTTACCTTCTCTAAACAATCCTTCTCTATGCAGGATCCGGGTACGGGGAAGACGATTGGAGCGGGCATTGAGTCACGAGGTCTTTACTATTTGATTGCACCACCTTCTCCAGTAGCATGTTCACTCACAGAGTCTCCTGAGCTACTTCACAGTCGTCTGGGTCATCGAAGCCTCTCCAAGCTTCAGCATATGGTTCCTTTTTTATCTAGTCTTAAGTCTTTAAATTGTCAGTTTTGTCAGCAAGGAAAACACACTCGCTCCTCCTTTGCTAATAGAGTCAATAAAAGAGCTGATGCTCCCTTTTCTATTGTTCATTCTGACATTTGGGGTCCGAGTCAAACAATGTCTGTTTTGGGTTTTCAGTATTGTCACCTTTATTGATGATTTCTCTCGTTGTACTTGGGTTTATTTAATGAAAAATCGTTCTGAATTATTTTCAATTTATAAAAAAATTTGTGCTGAAATAACTACTCAATTGGGTGCTTCTATTCAAATCCTGCGTAGTGATAATGCAAGAGAATATGTGTCTTTTGAATTTTCTAATTTTTTGGAGAAACGTGGAACGATACACCAGACCACTTGCCCACACACTCCACAACAAAATGGAGTGGTTGAACGTAAAAATAGACATCTGGTTGAAACTGCACGTACCCTACTAATTCACATGAATGTTCCACTCCGTTTTTGGGCAGATGCTATAATCACCTGTTGCTTTCTCATCAATCGCATGCACTCTTCCGTACTTAATAATGAAGTGCCATATAGTGTTTTATTTCCAGGAGCACCTTCCTATCCTCTACCTCCACATGTATTTGGATGTACGTGCTTTGTTCATGATCTTACTCCAGGTAAAGATAAGTTAACATCCAAAGCTTTCAAGTGTGTTTTCGTTGGATACACTCGTTTTCAAAAGGGGTATCGTTGCTATTCTTCTAATCTCAAGCGTTATATTGTTTCGGCTGATGTCACTTTCCTTGATCAACAACCTTTTCATTCTATCCCGTCTCAGATAACACAAGTTGATCATGTTCTTCCTGTTCCTTGTCTTGATTTGTCTTTACCAGTTGCAAATGACTCTATCCCGGAATAGCTACCCCTTGCCTCCATCCCTTAGGAACGTCCTTTTCTCACCTATCAGCGTCGTCAGCCTGCGCCTCCAGCATATTTGACTCTTACGACTCACCACTTGCTCCAGTCGACTCTTCCCCTCCGGATCCTCCATCAGAGATTACTCCCATTGCCCTTCGCAAAGGTATTCGATCCACTCGCAACCCTCATCCACTTTATAGTTTCTTGAGTTATGATAGACTTTCTTCACCACATTTTACTTTTGTTTCTAGTCTTTCGTCTGTTTCTATTCCTAAAACAACCGGTGAAGCACTATCTCATCCGGGTTGGCGTTGGGCGATGATTGATGAAATGCAAGCACTTCATTCCGATGGCACCTGGGATCTTGTTCATGCTCCTCCCGGAAAGTCAGTGGTCGGCTGTCGATGGGTATTCACTGTCAAAATTGGTCCTGATGGCACTGTTGATCGCCTCAAAGCTCGTTTGGTGGCCAAAGGTTACACTCAGATATTTGGTCTTGACTATGGGCATATTTTTTCTCCTGTTGCCAAGATGGCATCTGTCCGCCTATTTCTTGCTCTTGCTGCTGTTCGTCACTGGCCACTCCTTCAACTTGACATCAAAAATGCCTTTCTTCATGGTGATTTGCAAGAAGAAGTTTACATGGAGCAACCACCGGGTTTTGTTGCTCAGGGGGAGTCTGGAAAAGTGTGTCGTCTTCAAAAATCCTTACATGGTCTCAAGCAGTCTCCTCGAGCATGGTTCAGTCGCTTCAGTTCTGCCGTTCAGGCGTTTGGCTTAATCCGCAGTAAAGTTGATCATTCTGTATTTTATAGGATTACATCTCCTGACAAGTGCATCTATTTGTTAGTCTATGTTGATGACATCATTCTCACTGGAAGTGATCAAGACGGAATTCGTCAGTTAAAACAACATTTATTCAGTGCATTTCAAACAAAGGACCTTGGGAAGCTGCGTTACTTCTTGGGAATTGAGGTGGCGCAATCTAGACAGGGCATTTCTATTTGTCAAAGGAAGTATGCCTTGGATATCCTTGAAGAAACTGGTATGTTGGAGAGTAAACCAGTTGATACACCCATGGATCCTAATGTCAAGTTATTGCCCGGACAGGGGGAGCCGTTATCTGATCCTGGACTTTATCAGAGGCTAATTGGGAAGCTCAATTATCTTACGTGACTAGGCCAGATATTTCTTTCGCTGTTAGTACGGCTAGTCAGTTCCTTGATTCCCCTTGTGATTCCCATTGGGATGCTACTGTGAGGATCCTCCGATACATCAAAGGAGCACCAGGAAAAGGGTTGTTGTATTCAGATCAGGGAAATACAAAAATTTGTGGTTATTCAGATGCTGATTGGGCAGGATCACCCTCGGACAGGCGCTCTACTTCTGGCTATTGTGTCTTCTGTGGAGGAAACTTAATTTCGTGGAAGAGCAAGAAACAACCTGTAGTTGCTCGGTCTAGTGCAGAAGCTGCGTATCGTACAATGGCAAATACTACCTGTGAGTTAATCTGGTTAAAGCAGTTGATTCAGGAACTTCATCTTTGTGAACAGAAACAACCAATGACACTCATCTGTGATAATCAAGCTGCGCTACATATATCCTCTAATCCTGTCTTCCATGAGAGGACCAAACATATAGAGATTGATTGTCACTTCATTCGAGAAAAGATTCAATTAGGAGAAATCAAGACTGCTTTCGTCAACTCCTCTAATCCACTCGCGGATGTCTTCACTAAAGCTCTTAGAGGTCCTCGGGTTCAATACATTTGTAACAAGCTTGGTGCTCACAATATATACGCACCAGCTTGAGGGGGAGTGTTAGATATGATTAGATATGATTAGTCTGATTAGATATGATTAGTCTGTAATTATTCTGATTGTATTAGGTCTGGGCCTTTCCTATAAGCCCATTAGAGTCTCTATATATTGTAACTCTCTGAATTAAATCAATACACAACATATTATTTTATATTCAAGTATAGCGATACATTCTCTCCGGTCGCTAAGATGGCGTCAGTTTGCCTATTTCTTGCTCTTGCTGCTGTTCGTCACTGGCCACTCCTTCAACTTGACATCAAAAATGCCTTTCTTCATGGTGATTTACAAGAAGTTTACATTGGAGTAACCACCTGGTTTTGTTGCTCAAGGGGAGTCTGGGAAGGTTAGTCGTCTTCACAAATCCTTATATGGTCTCAAGCAGTCTCCTCGGGCATGGTTCAGTCGCTTCAGGTTCTACTGTTTAGGCGTTTGGCTTAATTCGCAGTAAAGTTGACCATTCTGTATTTTATAGGATCACATCTCCTGATAAGTGCATCTATTTGTTAGTCTATGTTGATGACATCATTCTTACCGGGAGTGATCAAGCTGAAATTCATCAGTTAAAACAGTATTTATTAAGTCAATTTCAAACAAAGGACCTTGGGAAGCTGCGTTACTTCTTGGGAATTGAGGTGGCACAATCTAGACCGGGCATTTCTATCTGTCAAAGGAAGTATGCCTTGGATATCCTAGAAGAGACTAGTATGTTGGGCTGTAAACCAATTAATACACCCATGGATCCCAATGTCAAGTTATTGCCCGGACAGGGGAGCTGTTATCTGATCCTGGTCGTTATCGGAGGCTAATTAGGAAGCTCAATTATCTTACTTGACTATGCCAGACATTTCTTTCGCTGTTAGTATGGCTAGTCAGTTCCTTGATTCCCCTTGTGATTCTCATTGGGATGCTGCTGTGAGGATTCTCCGATACATCAAAGGAGCACCAGGAAAAGGTTTGCTGTATTCGGATTAGGGAAATACAGAAATTTGTGGCTATTCAGATGCTGATTGGGCAGGATCACCCTCAGACAGGCGCTCTACTCCTGGCTATTGTGTCTTCTTTGGAGGAAACTTAATTTCTTGGAAGAGCAAGAAACAACCTGTTGTTGCTCGATCTAGTGCAGAAGCTGAGTATCGTGCAATGGCAATTACTACATGTGAGTTAATCTGGTTAAAGCAGTTGATTCAGGAGCTTCATATTTGTGAACAGAAACAACCCATGACACTCATTTGTGATAATCAAGTTGCGCTACATATATCCTCTAATCCTGTATTTCATGAAAGAACCAAACATATAGAGATTGATTGTCACTTCATTCGAGAAAGGATTCAGTTAGGAGAAATCAAGACAGCTTTTGTCAACTCTAATGATCAACTAGCGGATGTCTTCACTAAAGCTCTTAGAGGTCCTCGGGTTGAATACATTTGTAGCAAGCTTGGTGCTCACAATATATACGCACCAGCTTGAGGGGGAGTGTTAGAATAGATATGATTAGATTACTTCCTATCTGTAAATATTCTTATTGGATTAGATCTGGGCTTCTCACTTAAGCCCATTAGGGTCTCTATATATTGTAACTCTTTGTATTAGATTAATATACAACACATTATTTTATATTCAAGTGGCATCATCTCTCAATGATTTGTCAAATTAGGAACATAAAACACAGGTTTAAATCAAAGTACCATATCGTTACCAAACTTGTAGGAGAAGTCAAGAACAGCCACATCCCTGCTCGGGTGGAGATTAATGATTTCAAGTGGGCATTGCACCTATGCAACCATGAGAGGAAAATTATATATAAATCTAACAAAATTAGAAAAGAATACTTTACAGTAGCAATGGTTTCTCACCTGTGCCCGGGGAGGTATAGTTTCTGGTACTAGTGAGAGCTCAATCTTCAAATGAGTGGGAGGCAATATTACAGCTTGAACAGAGACAAGAGGATAAGTATTCTTGTTCCCCAAGAAAAGAACAAGACGCCCATGATGAGCTCTCCATTCTGCTTTGATGCCAACCTGTTGCAAATACATGAATATACAAAAAACCCATGAACACAAGAAATCTACTATAACCTTGAACGTAATTAATATAAAAAATAGAGGTCTCTACAATTGCAAGAATATATGATTTAGTCAAAACAAAAACTACTCAAGATTCAATTGTATTGGAGAAAAATGAAGAGAAAACCTGAATGTAAGGATCCTCATATAGAACCCCACTATCCTTCAAGCACAAAGAAAGAAATCTTTCAGCAGTATTTCCAATTGGCTGCACATACAAAGGGTAAAAATTGTTATTTTCCAATACATACAATTTGTTTAGCAGTAATATCATTTCAATGTAGAACAATGAGGAATGGAGTCTATAGGGGAAAGAGGATGCACGCCAAATGGACTATCATAAACTTGTGCAACATTCAAGTAAAGGAATAACTTTGGCATACAAATTAACAATGTGGTTCATCCTGAATTTTCATCTTTTGTGTAAAAGAAAAATTAAATTAATATATAAATACATGGTTCTAGATTACAAATGGTCTGCAGTAACATTCCAGTAACACATTGGGTAAAGCAAAAGACTTCATAATTATTATGGTACTTAAATCAATGAAGGTACCTGCAAAGAATTGCCCTGCTCTCCAGCAGGTACTATGGCTGAGGATTCAACTGCAGTACCTTCCAGTTCCCAATTTGTACTGGGCTGAGGTTGGACACTGCTACTGGGAGGGCCCTCAATAGCCAAGAGATCACCGAGGAGATCGGCAGGGGGAGGTTGAGAACCTACTTTACTCATAGTCCCATTTTCCTGGGATAAACTTTGATCTTCTGAATTATTATCCTGAATAAAAATGAAGTCAAGATCAAACTAAGAAGCACTAGGAGGAAACATGTTTTGGATAATATGGATAATAGTGTAATACTGTAACCCATCTAATGTTGACAAAAATGATAATGTAAAAAACAAAACACAAAAAGGGGTGGGCATGGAGGGAAGAACTAACCACATTACTGTTTGAGCTGGGGTTGGGCATCTTTACAATACCAAGTTGGCTGACAGGTGGCGTTCCATTGGCAGGGCGTTGGTCAGTTACAACCAAAGTATTTGAAGTTTGAGAAAGCTGCTGAGCTCGCAACTTTATAGCACTTTGTTCTGCAGTATCGACTTCAGTATCTTCAGCCTTTTTTATCAATGCAGACTGAATTCAAAGAAGAGCAATCCATGAGCATTATCCCGTTGATGACTAAACTGATCAAACAAAAATGTAAATAAGATGGCTCTGAAATAATAGAGCAAAAATACCTGCCGCTCAGGGAATTTAGGCATTTCAGCCAATATATCTACTAGAACCGCACCTTTTCTACTCAGTGCAAAATATTCAACAGCTCGTTGCTGTATCTCAACTTCAATGCAACTCTCATATCTTAAAACATGAGAAAATGGGTCAGAAAAACCTACATCATTCTGGCAAACCATAGACCAATCCATAATAGATGAATTGCAGAGAGGTAAATCTCACTTCTTAAATATTGCCCATATCTGATTCTGTAGTTCAGGGTCTGGTGGTTGAGTGTGCATAAGAATTTTAGCATATGTTGAGAGGAGAATAGGAATAGTGGAAGTCCTGAAAATAAAGCATGTCTCATAAGGTATCTAGGCCAAATGGAACCCAGCTATGAATTAATTGAGGAATATGGTCTGATTCCCCTTACGATACAGTAGGAAGCTTCTCATGTATAATGTTAAATATTTCTTTTGGACTACAACCGGGTTGTCTCACTAGAAGGTGTCCAAACTCTCCAAGGATGTATGCACTAACCTGTTGAAGTGTATCCAGATGAGAAACCGATATTAGGTTAATACAGGACTAAAATCAGACCTCATGCTCTGTCTCAGTGATTTGATAAACTAAAAAATGATTTAGTAACCGAATGAAACAATAGAGAGTAAAATTCATGAATAAACAGAAAAATATACTCATCAATTGTTAGAGATTCCCAAATGTTAATAGTTAGTTACAAATAGTTACAGTACACTACCGATAGCTAGTCAGCGCAATTGAGCTCAGTTTTAGACCTAATGGGTCAAGCCCAATTCACCAAGGAAAGGGAAGAGGTCATGAGGCAGGGAAGTATGGTCTGATCAAATGAGGAGGATTTGCTTCAAAGGACAACCAGGCTATCATTAGATGTTGGGTCACCTTACCATGCACAGCCCCGCCTCCTTGCTGGATACTTTCAAGCTCAATAATATACTAAGATCCAGCTTTTGTCGTGGCAGCAAGTTCAGCAAAGCTCAAAATCACATATTCCCTGTTTAGTGCACCCAAAACAGAGCTCTAGAATTCAGCAACCCGACCAACCCTTCACCTTGAAGACAAGTTGAATCTTGAGGAGGGAAGTATTGTTAGAGATTCCCAAATCCCAAATATCAACAGTTAGTAACCAGGTTTAATAGTAAGGTACCAATAGTTAGAACTATAAGTTAGAGAGGTTGGAATAACAATGGTTTAGCTTAAATGGGAGGAAGGATAGAAGGAGATTAGTTAGTGTGGAAAAACAGAGCAGTGGCTTTGCAAGGGGATACTGCTAGAGGAGATTTTTTTCCTTTGTTCTTTGTTTGAGATTCAATAAACACTATCAAAGTACTCTTTTTCCTTTCCTTTCTCCGTTTTTCTCAGATCTTTCTCTCTGGAAACTCACAACCCATTTCTAAGTTCCTAACATCATCATTCAGATTTAACTATTTAGTTATCCAGCACTATCCTCATTTTGTAAAGGTAGTTTTAGTTTTTATAAAGCGGCCAATTCAACCCAAAAAGTTAAGCTCTTAAGTGAAGATCATATTATTAATTTTATATTATATTCCTCTATCACGTCCCCTAAAATAAGATCTCATTAAATTTGAAGGGTGCACAATGTACAGGCCAATCTATCCATGTCAAGAAACTCCATAATATTTAATCATTTAATAATAAATTGGGACGGTGAGGATCAAACTCATAACCATTTGATCACAGTGACTCTGATATAATATAAAGCGCCAGTTCAATCCAAAGATTTAAGCTATTAAGTGAAGGCCACGTTAACGGTTTTATACTATATTTCTCTGACAGTTTTATTACCATAAACTTTGAAATGATAAAAAAGGAAAATATTCTAAAGAGATTTGCAAAAACATTACAAACTGATAATCAAATTTAACAATGGAAACACTTAAACGGCCACAGTTACTAGAATCGCACAATTCATGATTCGAAGCACACGATTCAATATGATTTGCTAAGCCAGTGATTCATATCACGTGATGAATCGGAGATGACTTTGAGTCGTGCAATACAAGCATGAATCAGTATGATTCCATATTACTGTTATGAATCGCAATATTCAACAACTCTGCATAACAGAGAATTGAAAAGTCAAATAAGCTTTAGTTGTTAAATCAAAAGAAACTAAAGGAGGAACGTCATTAAATGCATCTTATTTGATTATTTCATTGCCTTGTTTTCATTATTTTGAAACAAGGCCTCACACGTCACTCGTTCGCTCTATGCCTCCTATTTGGCTATTACATTGCTTTGTTTTCTTTCTTTTGAAACAAAGGTCTCCATAATTACTTGCTCATATATGCCCTTTATTTGGCTATACCATTGCTCTGTTTTTGTTCTTGTAAAGAACTAATTCAACCTAAAAGATTAAGCTGTTGGGTAAGGCTACCTTAATGGTTTTATACTTCTCTAACATGCCCCCTGACACGAGAGCCTACTCGTCATGAAGGGTGGATAATGCACAGGCTCTAAGAAATTCCACAAGAAAAAATGGGGGGCGGTGAAGGTCGAACTCGAGACACGAAGCTCTGATACCATGTAAAGAACCAATTCAACCCAAAAGCTTAAGCTATTGGGTGAGGCTACATTAATGGTTTTATATATCTCTAACACGCCCCCTTACAAGAGAGCCCATTGGGCTTGAAAGGAGGATGATGTATCAAGCCCAACCTACCTATGCTAAGAAATTTCACAAGAGAAAGTGGGGGGAGGTGAGGATCGAACTCGTGACATCGAGGTTCTAATACCATATAAAGAACCAATTCAACCCAAAAACTTAAGTTGTTGTGTGAGGCTAGAGTTAACCTCCGAGTGATCAAGTGATGATGCTACCATTAAAACAAATTATAAATGCAATAGAAAAATTTGCAGAACCAAGTGAATGGAGGCAAACAATAGCCAATCAAGAAGAAACACGAGCCGAATGTGAGACCCACAAAGAAACAAGGACAGATCTGGAAAGAGGAGGAAAAACTGAGTTGTTCTGTCCCGGAACAGTGCACACGCGCCGGTGAAGGGTGGGGCGTGAGCACCACGCGCAGGGAGAGGAAGCCAGGCGTGAAGGCACATGGGGGCTCCTCTGGTGATGGATCTTCCATAGAGCTGGTTGCCAGAGAGGGGGATCTAATCGTAGGTGTTCCGGTTGAACGGAGGTTGTGGCGACGGATGGTGGTTCTAACGGTTGAAGAAACAAGGCGGAGGGGCACGCGACGTAGAGGACCTGCCAGAGGGACACACGGCTGATGAAGATTTGCCAAAAGGACGGATGGCAAAGTAGAAGAGAACTTCCAAGCAGTGGGCTTAGGATTTTAGCGGAAGCGGATCCCCAGAACAAATAGTTTTGTACCAACTTGAGATTGAATAATTGTGTATTACAACTGTACAAGAGTTCTCTATTTAAAGAGACGAAGTGACCTAATGAGCTAAGCCCACAAGATGTGAGACTATTCTATTATATACATTGAACTATTCTAACAACTACTCTAACAGTTCTTATGAAACATAAGCTTCATAGAATCACTTTATGTGACTTAGTTATGATTTATGATCTTGTTTTTTGAAACTTATAGTTGTTTGGTCAATTCCTTGATCCAAGTTCAAATTTAATAGATTGAACATTATAAATCATTTATGTGAAATATTTCCAATTCAATACGATTGAGGATTTGAATTGCAATTTGATAACTTGATAACGGATAATGAATTCTCAATACATACAAGGTTGAGGATACAAATTGTTGGGTGAAAAGTTTCGTTGTTTACTGTTTTTTATTTTCCCTTGTCAAGAACCAAATAAACTTAAACTATTAGGTGAAGACAAATGAATGATTTTATATCTTTAACACGACCCTTCATGCAATAGGGCTTGAAGTATAGATAATGCGCGTACCCACTTAACTTGTGCTGAAATACAACTTTTATTTAAAAGAATAAAAGTGGCAACAACTCTTGACCACTTGGCTATAGAGGCTACAATATCATGTCAAGGACCAACTCTCCCGTATGCATAAGTTATTACGTAAAGGCAAATGAATAGTTTAATATCTCTAACACCACGACTCCCTTCCTAGAGAAGGCATGGAAACAGCCCAATAGATTCAACCAATACATATCTTTTCCCTCATATTCTGGCTTCCTCATGAACCTTTAATTCATTTCGTTCTAATATGAATTAATGCCTTGCAAGCACATTTTAGAATTTAGAAACCATCACCACTGAATGATACGTTAACAGATAAATCTTATGCAATATCAACCAACTAATACCAATCGAACAATTACTGAATAGTGATTAAAGCACACATACTTTAACCATTGTCTCGTGTATGGCAGATTTATCAAGATACTCCCGAGCTTTTGCTGCAGCGTAGGACTGATCAAAGACATAAAAAGTCCTTGTTAATGATGCTTATACAAGAAAGAAATAAATAGTTGCTACAAACTTCAAACTAACCTGTAGGTCTTCGTTGTTTGTAACAAATTGCACCACACGGAACCAGATGTCATCACTAACAAATTCTCCAGCCTTGTCAATTAATTGAAGAATCACATCAACATACCTGTAAAATACAGATAGTATGATATCGATATATAGATAACATCAACAATAAGTTTGCCTCATGATGGCTTGGGAATTTTAGTACTTAACTACAGGAGTATTTTATCAAATACTGCATAAAATTTACATTTTCTTACATCCCTTCACAGTTCCAGAAATTGTTCAGATATCAATGATTTACAGTTCATATGCTCAGTTAAATGTAAAAGAATACGTTGTGTATTGATCTGTGTCAGGGAGTTACAATATATAGAGACCCTAATGGGCTTAAGTGTAAGGCCCAAACCTAATCCAAACCTAATCCTAATACAGTCAGAATACAGTCAGACTATTTACGGATAAGACAGAATCCAATCATATCTAATCAAATCTAATCATATCATATCTAATATTCTAACACTCCCCCTCAAGCTGGTGCGTATATATTATGAGCACCAAGCTTGTTACAAATGTATTCAACCCGAGGACCTCTAAGAGCTTTAGTGAAAACATCTGCTAGTTGATTAGACGAGTTGACAAAAGCTGTCTTGATTTCTCCTGATTGAATCTTTTCCCGAATGAAGTGACAATCAATCTCTATATGTTTGGTCCTTGCACGATATATGTAGCGCAGCTTGATTATCACAGATGAGTGTCATGGGTTGTTTCTGTTCACAAAGATGAAGCTCCTGAATCAACTGCTTTAACCAGATCAACTCACAGGTAGTATTTGCCATTGCACGATACTGAGCTTCTGCACTAGATCGGGAAACAACAGGTTGTTTCTTGCTTTTCCATGAGATTAAGTTTCCTCCGAAGAAGACACAATAACCAGAAGTAGAGCGTCTGTCCGAGGGTGATCCTGCCCAATCGGCATCTGAGTAACCACAAATTTCTGTATTTCCCTGATCCGAATACAACAAACCTTTTCCTGGTGCTCCTTTGATGTATCGGAGGATCCTCACAGCAGCATCCCAATGTGAATCACAAGGGGAATCAAGGAACTGACTGGCCGTACTGACAGCGAAAGAAATATCTGGCCTAGTCACAGTAAGATAATTGAGCTTCCCAATCAGCCTTCGATAACGTCCAGGATCAGATAACGGCTCCCCTTGTCTGGGCAATAACTTAACATTAGGATCCATGGGTGTATCAACTGGTTTACACCCCAACATACCAGTCTCTTCTAGGATATCCAAGGCATACTTCCTTTGACAGATAGAAATGCCTTGTCTAGATTGCGCCACCTCAATTCCCAATAAGTAACGCAGCTTCCCAAGGTCCTTTGTTTGAAATGCACTGAATAAATGTTGTCTTAACTGACGGATTCCGTCTTGATCACTTCCGGTGATGATGATGTCATCAACATAGACTAACAAATAGATGCACTTGTTAGGAGATGTAATCCTATAGAATACAGAATGGTCAACTTTACTGCGAATTAGGCCAAACGCCTGTACAGCAGAACTAAAGCGACTGAACCATGCTCGAGGAGACTGCTTGAGACCATATAAGGATTTTCGAAGACGACATACTTTCCCAGACTCCCCCTGAGCAACAAAACCAGGTGGTTGCTCCATGTAAACTTCTTCTTGTAAATCACCATGAAGAAAAGCATTTTTGATGTCAAGTTGAAGGAGTGGCCAGTGACGAACAGCAGCAAGGGCAAGAAATAGGCGGACGGACGCCATCTTAGCGACTGGAGAGAATGTATCGCTATAATCAAGACCAAATATTTGAGTAAAACCCTTGGCAACTAGGCGTGCCTTGAGACGATCAACATGGCCATCAGGTCCAACTTTCACAGTAAACACCCAGCGACAACCAACTATAGACTTCTCTGGAGGAGCGGAAACAAGGTCCCAAGTGCCATTGGTATGAAGTGCGGTCATCTCATCAAGCATCGCTTGGCGCCATCCTGGATGGCAAAGTGCTTCACCTGTGGTCTTAGGAATAGAAACAGAAGAAAGACTAGAAACAAAGGTGAAATGAGGAGAAAGACGATCATAGCTCAAGAAGGTATAAAGAGGATAAGGGTTACGAGTAGTACGTGTACCTTTTCTTTGAGCAATGAGAAGAGCCTCTGGTGAAGGATCCGGAGGGGAAGAATCAACTGCAGGGGGCAATGAGTCAGCAGGGGTCGAGTCGACTGGAGGTACTGTGTTACGACGCTGATAAGTGAGAAGTGGACGGTTCTCAGGTACTGGAGCAATAGGTGATTGCTTATCTGGAGTAGAAGCACCTGCATCTGGCAAAGACAAGTCAAGAAAAGGAACAGGAAGAACATGATCAACCTGTGACAATGGTGATGGGATAGAATTAAAGGGTTGTTGATCAAGAAAGGTGACATCAGCGGAAACTAAGTAACGCTTGAGATCAGGAGAGTAACAGCGATAACCCTTTTGAAGACGAGAATAACCCAGAAAAATGCATTTAAAGGCTTTGGATGTTAACTTATCCTTACCAGGAGTGAGATCATGAACAAAACAGGTACAACCAAAAACATGTGGGGATAGAGGAAAGAGAGGAACATCTGGAAGCAATAAATTATGAGGAATGTCATTGTGGAGCACAGATGAAGGCATGCGATTGATGAGAAAACAAGAGATGAGTACAGCATCTGCCCAGAAGTGAAGGGGAACCTGCATATGAATAAGAAGGGTACGGGCAGTTTCAATGAGATGTCTGTTTTTACGTTCAGCCACCCCATTTTGTTGTGGAGTGTGAGGACAAGTAGTTTGATGTAAAGTACCTTGTGTGGCCAAGAAATTAGAAAAATCAATAGAAACATATTCCTTAGCATTATCACTACGTAGAAAACGAATAGAAACACCAAATTGAGTATGGATCTCAGTAGAAAACTTTTTATAAATGGAAAATAACTCAGAACGATTTTTCATTAAATAGGTCCAAGTGCAACGGGAAAAATCATCAATAAAGGTAACGAAATACCGAAAACCTAAGACAGACAAGGTACGACTTGGACCCCAGATATCTGAATGAACAAGAGAGAAAGGGGCATCAGCTCGTTTATTGACTAGACTGGCAAAAGAGGAGCGTGTATGCTTCCCTTGTTGACATGACACACAATCTAAAGACTGAAGACCGGACAAAAGAGGAACCATTTTCTACAACTTTGAAAGACTTGGATGACAAAGGCGACTGTGGATAAGTTGTGGAGATTCTGTGAGAGAGCATGCTACTGAAGGACGAGGCATATCCAGATAATAAAGCCCCCGTGACTCACGACCCACTCCAATCATTTTCCCCGTACCCGGATCCTGCACAGAAACAGAATGGTTAGAGAAAGTAATGGTGCAAGTGAGGGAGTGGATCAACTTACTAATAGAAATTAAGTTATAAGGGATGCCAGGAATGTAATAGACAGATGTCAGGGCCAAGGTAGAGGTCGGACGAGCTTGTCCAATCCCACGAACTGGGGCTTTGGTTCCATCTGCAAGGGTAAAAGACGGTAAATGATCAGAATAAGTAAGAGATGTAAAGAGTTCCTTATTACCACAGAGATGATCGGTAGCACCGGAGTCAAATATCCAAGTGCCAAGTGATGTAGAATGAGAAACACAAGCAACAGGATTACCAGTATAAGGCTGAGACTGAGGAAAAGCCTTCCTGAGAGGGGTTTGGAGTGCGGCATAGTCCGAACCTGAACCAAATGATGCATTGTCTGACTGAGCTATATTTGCAACAATAGAAGGAGAGTTAACCTCCGAGAGATCAGGAGATGCTGCTGCCATTTAAAGATAAAATATAAAAGCCGTAAACGAAGGCAAACGATATCCAATCAAGAAGAACCACGCGTCTAAGGTTAGACCCACGGAGAAACAATCACAGATCCAGAAAGGGGAGGAGAAGGCGAGCTTCTCTGTCCAAGACCGGCCGGAAAAAGCCGCCGGAATAGTGCTCACGCGCCGGCAGAAGGTGGCGCGTGAAGCCCACGCGCAGTGAAGACAGGTGGCGCGTGACGGTGCGTGGGAGATGCGTTGCTGACCGGACCACCACAGACCTGGTCGCCGGGAAGAGAGGGTCCTGATCGCGTGAAGTTTGGTCGGAAAAGTCGCCGGAAAAAGTCTCCGGTTGCCTGAACAGTGATTCTGACGGCGGGCGGTGGTTCCGGTGGCCGTCGGAGGTGCCGACGCGTTTGGAAAAATCACTCAGAGGCTGTTTACAGCGCTAGAAGGCTTGCCGGAAGGACGCACGGCAAGAAAGAGGACTCCTAAGCAGTGGGCTTAGGTTTTTAAAGCAAAAAACAAGGTTTCTGAGCGGAAGCGAGGGTTCCTAGAACGAAAGAGCTCTGATACCAAGTTAAATGTAAAAGAATACGTTGTGTATTGATCTGTGTCAGGGAGTTACAATATATAGAGACCCTAATGGGCTTAAGTGTAAGGCCCAAACCTAATCCAAACCTAATCCTAATACAGTCAGAATACAGTCAGACTATTTACGGATAAGACAGAATCCAATCATATCTAATCAAATCTAATCATATCATATCTAATATTCTAACACAAAAAGGACCCAAACTAGTTTCTTTAATCTGTCTATCACAAAATTTCTTAATTGGTCATATATTTTGGCGGAGGCATAACTAAATATTAATATTGAAATTAGTAGGCCACCTGTTATTTTAAATTTAATTGTTATCTTGCTTTTTTTTCAAGCATAAATATTAAGAGAAAAGAACAAGGTGCAAAAACTGAGAATAGAGCATCCTCTTAAAAAAAGCTGCAAAGAATTAGGGATACACCAGTAATTTTGAACACAATTAACTACCTAAAGTAGTCCACGTCCTTGGTCTATTATGAGTAAAAAGCTATATACAACGGATTTTTATTTTGAAAAAATCTATTAGATGCACTAACTATAGTCTATGCCTCTATGGATGTAACCAATATGAGCAGTTCAACAGCTACACACACACGAGACATTAGTAGTTACAAAAACTTAAAATTTATTTTCAAGAGATTACTCAACATAAACTCATTCATCAGTATGACGATCGTCAGTTCTAACATCACTGTCTTCGGCTACGTGCCTACATCTAAACTAATGTCAACTGCTGAAGAAAATCTCAGGTTGATCAAATGCAGATGTAGTAAACTTCAGCATATAGTGTTAACATGAGACAACAGAAGTTACAAAAACTTCAAATTTATTTTCAAGAGATTACTCAACATAAACTCATTCATCAGTATTAGTAACGACTGACGATCTTCAATTATAACATCACTCTGTCTTTGGCTGCATCTAAACTAATGTCAACAGTTGAAGAAAATCTCAGGTTGATCAAATGTAGATGTATTAAACTTCAGTACTGTGAACATATAGCATTACCATGAAAGATCTGGCGCAAACTTCTCAGCAACAATAGCTGCTTTCAGTGCTAATTCCTCTCGCATTGCAAACTCTGCTGTGCTGAGATACTATAAAACAGTCCAAATTTCAAAGTAATCATTTTATGGTTCACCTGTAACAGCTGTTCTTTCTTTTTTTGGTGAGGATGGGGGAGGGTATACAGTGAGATTTCCAAAACCACACAAATTACTCTGGATCTAGCTTCATACCTGCAGTAGTTCTTCAACTATATCCTTTGCATTTGAAACATCACACATGCTATAAAGCAAATCTAGAGCTCGCCTCCGAATACTGAGTATAAATTCAATGCCAGTTAGAAATATTAGATTCAACATTTTATGACAGCAAGAACAAAGGAATTAGCTCTGTATCATACTTGTATTTTCAAGCACTCTAAACTTTTTTAGTACAAGAAAACTAGTTCCATAAACAGCATTAACTTTCTCTTATAAATTACAAGTTTGCAAATAAAATAATAACAATAACAATACAAATAAACCAACTTATCAGCAACACATGATTACACAGCAATAAAAGACAGGATACTCAATAAAACCCACATCTCTCTTCATCTTTGCTTTTAAGCACCTTAAACTGTAAAGCAAGGGAGAAATGGAAGCGTGCTGAGAGAAAACTAATATTATGTAAACCAAACAGTAGTTTTTTCAGACGGTGGGGTGATTCATATATATTATACTACTACATGATTCAGATTTCTGCAAGATATTCAGCATTATCGAAATGCAACTGGATAGCAAAGACTAGTGTATGGCAGTGAAGACCTAAATATAAGAATCCTTCAATCAACAAGCACATTGCGGCTATCGTACATTATGTTTCCAATTTAGTTCTGTAAAGAACCAATTCAACCTAAAAGCTTAAACTGTTGGGTGAAGCTACATTAATGGTTTTTATATTTCTCTAACACGCCCTCTCACACTAGACTCCACTGGACTTGAAGGGTGAACAATGCACAAGTCCACCTACCTGTAACTCCACAAAACTAAATTAATTATTAATTAAATGAGGGGCGGTGAGGATTGAACTCGTGACCACTTGACACGGAGGCTCTGATACCATGTAAAGAACCAATTCAACCCAAAAGCTTAAGCTGTTGGGTAAGGCTACATTAATGATTTTTATATTTCTCTAACAAGTTCAAACTAGTTTAGCAAATATGAATATCAGATGCTGGCTTCAAAGAAAACAGATATACAAATGTGTTCATTACTAACCAACAAAAATTAAAAGACAGTCCAGTTTGTGAAAGGAGAGATGGCAAAACAATGTAGGGTCAACCCAAGTATTACATTCATACAAGGTCTTTCAGCTATCAGAAGATAGAAAACTGCAACAGAAATTAATAATCCTTATTAGAATAGTAATTAGTAACATATAGCCTTCCTTGTAATGACTTCAGAACCTCCATGAAAGGGCGTGTTTCGCTTTATAACTACAACTTAAGCATATGTGTATAATTATATGTTTATGAATAGAATATGTGCAAACTGGACTTGACCGGCAAATAATTAGTGATGATATATAAAGGATTAATGATTTCAGCACATTTAACCTGATGTCAGGATCCTTCAATGAGGTAATAATCTGAGCCTGATGTCTTTTTATGATATCTTGCACATCAGTAACCATAAACATTCTAGTCATATTTTCCTGCATCGCAATAGCATATATGTTATGAACTGTGATATTGCATTCTGGCAGCAAATTTTAGTCTTCTAAACTATGATACAATGAGATCTACCACATAATATTTATATTTAGATCATGCAATCCTCCCCCTTGGCCTCTCCCCCAACAAAGATAGGGAAAGACAAGAAAAACATAAACAGGGATAAATCAGTAGTGTGTCTGTAACTTACCAAGCCAAGATATCGAATGTTTGGCTCACGGACAGCAATAAATTTTCCAAGAAGAGCCACACATTGAGACATCATCTCTTTTTCAGCATCAAGATGCATCACCTGAACAGGGCAATTAGAATATAGAATATAATCCCAATGCTTCAATGTGAATAAAAATCTGCAAGTATGTAAAGTTTTAGATTATGGGTGCACATCCCTATCAAACAATCATCTATGTGTCAAACAGAACCCACATTTTCCTACACGCTTGTGGATATAAAGATACCCATGCTAAATTTGGAAGTGGGGAGGGAGGTAACTGAATACTAAGAAATGACATTGCACCTCTCTAATTGTCTTTGTGTGAAGAATGGTGTAGATGACCCCCCCCCCCCCCCCCCCGATCTTACCTGAGATCACAAATCCCAAGTTTGTCTATGAAGAGCAGATCTAATTAGATTAGTGTCTCTCTAATTGTCTCTTTGACGTTAGATTATTATTTTCCTTTATGAGTGAAGAATGGTGTAGATGACCCCCCCCCCCCCAACACACACAACAACCCGCATAAAAAAAACCAAAAAAAACCTATATTGGAGCACTCCTATTTCTAGCTTCATAACTGCATCTATTCAAGCAGCTAAGTAATACTCAATATGAAAAACTTGGAGCATCTTTGTTTGAAACCCTAGAAATCTGAGTGCGAAGGCACTAAACTACACAGCCATTTGCATATTCCTTTGCACCATCTGTGGAAGGTCGGTCTGCAGTAATTATATAGGTTGTGAGCGTCTACTGTATAATTCTTTTATTTATTCATTTTCTGTTTTGTAAATACATTGCTAAGGGGACATTTTGTATAAATGCAATTTCTTTTCTATCAACGATTTATATGTTATTGGTAGGGATTTCTTATTAATTTGGATTTAGTTCATAACAAGCCATAAAAAACCTAAGGCCGATTTCCTATAGTCATCGGCTTAAAAGTCCCTCTAGGACTCTCCCTCGCATGACATGACATTCCCAATGAAATCAATTTGCGTGGGCCTAGTATAATATTTAGAGAAATTCTGCTAAGATTTTACCTAGTTTGGCCAACACCAAGGATTAGCTTTTACACAGAGTCATCTATATCAACAGAAGTATAATGAAACTGTTTTTATTGTTTTATATATAAAGTGCCATGCAATGACAATACCAGAGCAAGGGCTTCAAAAAGAACAGCATGGGATGCATTATTTTTGTTCACATTTTTCACAACATCAGTGCCCATCAGTATCCTTTGTAAAACCTGAAACAATTAATTCAAGGTTCACTAAAATTCATTAATTAAATAAAAATATTTGCAAGTGTTAATGAGACATGACAGACCTCAAACAATGATCTTCTGGTATTTGGATCTTCAATGGAAGGAAAATACTGAAGAGCCCTCATTGTTTTGACCTACATTAAGCACAAATCAGGTAAGCATTAAAGTGAACTTGCAGGATAAGAATAAACATTTATAAATGGAAAAGACACTAACCATTCTCAACCTATACTTCCTTCTTTTCTCACTATCAATTTAAACAAATATTTGATCTCCATTAAAATAAGTTTGAGATTTGCAATGAACTTTGATTACCACACAAGATTTGATTTCAATTTATAGTTTGAACTTTGAAGAGCTCCCAAGTCCCATCCTCTAAAAGATTGTGCAGTATCAAATCCCAAAATATATTACAACCAGTGCATTATAAGTTCAGCACAAAGCCAAGTTTTCTCAGAGACATAAAAACATCAGTAAACTTAGCTTATCTTCACATCACAACAATGAACCAACAAATAATATAAAGTTGTTAGAAAAGGAAATTTTGCTAAAACAGATAAACTATAATTTTAGTTCTCAATCTCATTAAAAGGCAAGCTACAAGAATATCACCTGAAAACCTCCCTAAAACCAAGGTTAACACCGAAATAATTTAGATGAAAAGTAAAATTCACAAACCTGAAGCCAGGGAGATGGGATACCATAGTAAGTGTATTCTTGTGGAATATCCTGGTTCCTAGCAAGGCGCTCTAAAATTTTCACACATTTTGGAAGACAACTCCAATATGCCTCGTAATTGTTTGACACTAAGGCAACAAGAAGACTCATAGAAGATGTCAAAACACCAAGGTCTCGTTCGTCCAAAAGTTGGGCCATCCGATCCGCCCTTAAAAATATGGTAAGGGACTAATAAGATACATTTGAAGGAAAGCTTTAACGGAAAACAGCATATTACCAGCAAAGTGACATTCAAATTTACCACCCATCTACATTGACGACATCAGGATTTTTCCTGTACAACCTCAGCAAGCACAAAGCAGCTTTTTTTCTCACAAGTGGTCTACAGCTGCTAGATAACTAGATAAGAAAATATAGTGAACATAAATGATTTTCCAATCACTCCACCTATTTAATAATAATGTAGAGTTTCTTACCAGCAACGTCTGTACATCAGGTGCTAAGGACTCGGAAAATTCTCTCCCACCAATATTTCCAACCTGCGGAATAAAGACATAAATGGTGGCAGTGACTCAAGTTGAAAAGGTAATAGAGTTATTATTGTAAATTTTAAGATAATCAAACAACTATAGCTACACTTGGTTCTCTTCCAATATTTAAATGCATTTAAAAAAGATAATTTAATCGGTCAATAAAAAGTGAACTTTTGTATGATATAATTAGAACAGTGAATCATATATTAAGTGTTTAGCAACTAGAGCCCAGATAACTATATTCATAGGTACCAATCCTCACACCAAAGAAGAAAAAAAGAAAGAACATGAACCAGCTACTGTGGCTGAGAGTTCCCCCCCTCAAGCACCTCACAACAAGCCATACACTACCACTCACTAATTTCTTCCTTACCTCACTCTAGTCTATTCTACTCTTTATAATACTTCGTAAAAGAATTCTGTTATTCCCACTACACCACTATGTCCCCTGTTACTGCACTACGTGTGCTTAGCATTTTGAGCATACACCCGAGATACTAAGGGTTTATCATATATGATTCCACGCAGAGATCTTCTATCCAAGCAGATGAAAACTATAACCTAAATAAGTTAAACCGATAGAGAGCTACTCACAATCAAATACGCAAAAGAAAGGAGGGGAGTTTACTGTAAGTAATTTAATATGGTCATATCTGATCTGATTAAATTAGGTACTCGCATGGGGTTTTCTTGACAATTACCATCAGCAGAGATTTATTTCTGGAGGAAGAATACACCCTAGCAGTTGAAATTGAAAACTATAACCTAAATAAGTCGAACCAATAGAGAGCTACTGAGAATCAAATACGCAAAAGAAAGGAGGGGAGTTTACTTTGCCCATATTTGATCTGATTAAATTAGGCACTTGCATGGGGTTTTCTTGACAATTTTCCATCAGCAAAGATTTATTTCTTGAGGAAGAATAATCGAGTGCCGAGACTTATCAGCTTTTGCAATTTACTAAATGCACAAATTAGCATCTGTAAACTCTTAAATGCAAGAAATTTTAGATAACATCTCCATAGTGTAATTTTTTAATTCATATATGTTGCAATCATAATGACCAAAAAAAATACAGAGTAGAAATTTGTCAGTTTATAAATTATATATTCATTTCATTGCAAGTCCATATTCTCAGGTAAATTTTTTTGTGTCAGATGCAACAACAAAGGATGGTCATATACAAAGATACAAGCTCTTTTTCTAGGGCTTCTCATTAATATTAAGATACTAAGAGAAGCACAGTAGAACCACTAATAAATGATTTAACATGAAGACAACAGGCCTCAGAAAAGTTGACAGTTTTTCCATTACCATACCATGGTCAATGCTAGGCATTGGAATGTTTCATTGCGACCAATAATATCGTTGCGCACAGTATTTATTGCCAATCTCAGAAATTCATGATTTTCATTCAGCAAAGATGATGTCACAATGTATCCAACCTGTAGTCAGTTATTGCAATATTAGAATTCTATATTCACCCGGTAGACATTTGAATGCACTGAAATGGCACCTCATAAGAATTTTAAAGGGGGAGAAAAAAGGGGGGTTGATATACCAATAAGTCAAAATATAAGGTTTCATAAAAGGAATAAAAAAAATTACCTGCTTTTCTGGATACTTTGGAGCAGATATGAGAGAAACAACTTCCATGTGGCCAAAATCCACATCATAGCCAAGCATATATATGTAAAGCATTTTCCAAACATATTTCTTTTTCTCATATGGTGCCACACCCTAAAATAGAACCAAAAAGGATAAAATTAATATACATCATAGCCACGGCTATGTTTGTGTTAGAAATAATATTAGTTTTATTATTATTAGTTTATTATTCTAGAAGGTTATTTGGGCTTAGCCCATTAGGTCATTTAACCTCTTTAAATAGAGAACTCTAGTACAGTTTTATACAATTGAATACAATACATTCATACATTATAATTTGGTACCAGAGCTCTTTGTTCTGGGGATTTTTCGCTTCCGCTAAAACCCTAAGCCCACTGCTTAGGCGTTCTCTCCTTCCTCTAACGTCGTGCGTCCCTCCGGCTTGGTTCTACATTGTTCACGCGGGTTTCAAAAAAAAAATATTGTTCACCGCATCCGTACAGATTTACTATTCACTCGTCCGTACGATCCGGTGTGTCAATAGAATTGATGAGCAGAATATTTGGCATTATTTGTGCAGATTTGTAATTATATCCTTAATTAATTAGCCAGTTGTAGGTTATGATTGTATAGTTATGATTGTGTAATTATATCATACTATTTAAATGAGAATTCTCCAAAGGAGAACATAAGGTTTTATCCCAATTTCTCTAAGTTTAACATGGTATCAGTCTAGGTTTGGTTACTAAATTTTTCACTGTGCTCACAGTCTCTGAGTTCCCAAGTTCTAGTCTTTTGCGCGTACTGTTCACGTCGCGATTCTTGTTTTTTTTCCTCTCGCGATTTTTCTCAGCATCATGTCTACTGAAAAATATGATGTTCTTTTTGTTCGTCTTAATGGAAAGAACTACTCCACCTGGGCATTTCAGTTCCAGATCTTTGTCAAAGGCAAGGAGCTTTGGGGTCATGTTGACGGAACTAATTCTGCTCCTGACAAAACTAAGCACCAAGCGGCACATGCCCAATGGGAGGCCAAAGATGTACAGGTAATGACTTGGATCATAGGCTCTGTTGAGCCTAGTATTGTCCTCAATCTCAGACCCTTCACAACGGCAGCAAAGATGTGGGACTATTTGAAGAAAATTTATAACCAAACAAACACTGCTCGCAGGTTCCAGCTTGAACATGAAATTTCTCTTTTTCAACAGGATAGTCTCTCAATTTCTGAATTCTACTCTCATTTCATGAATCTTTGGGCTAAATATACTGACATTGTCTATAAAGATTTGTCGACTGAAGGACAAACTGCAGTCCAAAATGTTCATGACACCACAAAACGAGATCAATTTCTTATGAAATTGAGATCTACTTTTGAGGGCATTCGCACCAACCTAATGAACAGGGCTCTTGTTCCCTCCTTGGATGAATGTCTAAATGAATTGCTTCGTGAAGAACAACGTCTCCTTACTCAGACAAACATGGAACACCAGAAATCTGCCTCCCTTCCTGTAGCGTATGCAGTACAAGCCAAACCACGAGGTCGAGACATGAGTACTGTCCAATGTTTCTGCTGCAAAGGCCATGGACATTTTGCTTCAAACTGTCCTAAAAAGTTCTGTAATTACTGCAAAAAAGAAGGTCACATCATCAAAGAATGTCAAATCAGACCACCACGGAGAAATGCAACAGCCTTCACTGCCATTGTTGGCTCTTCTACTACTCCTGTTTCTGTGGATCAGAATCCGCCTGTTTCTGTGCCAACTTTAACCCCTGAAATGGTTCAACAAATGATTGTTTCTGCATTTTCTGCTTTGGGTCTTTCAGGTAAAGTTTCTTTATCCAGCTCTCCTTGGTACTTTGACTCTGGCGCATCCAATCATATGACCAACAATGTTGCTTCTCTTACCAATGTTACAAATTACTCTGGTAATTTACAAATACACACTGCGGATGGAAACAATTTACCTATCACAGCAATTGGTGATATTTCTTCATCTCTTACCAATGTTTATGTTTCCCCTGATCTCACCAGTAACCTTATTTCAGTTGGTCAATTAGTTGACAGTGATTGCAAAGTTGAATTCTCAAAGTCTGGTTGTCATGTGCAGGATCAACACTCAGGGAAGGTGATCGCGAAGGGGCCTAAAGTTGGACGTCTTTTTCCTCTTTATTCATTGTTGTCACCATGTTCTTTTCAGCCTTTTATTTCTTGTAATTCTGCAACTGTTAATTTTCAATTATGACATAAGCGTCTTGGTCACCCAAATTCGAATGTACTTCATGCCTTAATGAAATCTGGAGTTCTTGGCAATAAACATTTCCCATCTTTTAGTGCTGTTCAATTTGATTGCAATTCTTGTAAACTTGGTAAAAGTAAAATTCTACCATTTCCAGTTCATCAATCAAATGTAAATCAGCCTTTTGACATAATTCACAGTGATTTATGGGGCATCACACCTGTAATATCTCATGCACATTACAAATATTTTATCACTTTTATTGATGACTATAGTCGTTTCCCATGGGTCTATTTTTTGCGATCTAAAGCTGAAGCTTTCTCTGCATTCCAATTTTTTCATTCCTATGTTCAAACTCAGTTTGCATCAAAAATTAAAACTCTGCGTTCTGACAATGGGGGGGAATACACATCTCATTTGTTTCAAGAGTTCTTGCAGAAAAATGGTATATTATCTCAAAGGTCGTGTCCTTCCACACCCCAACAAAATGGGATAGCTGAAAGAAAAAACCGTCATCTTCTTGATGTTGTCCGTACCTTAATGTTGGACTCTTTAGTACCCTCCCGTTATTGGTGTGAAGCTCTCTCAACTGTTGTCCACCTTATTAATCGGCTGCCTTCTCCAGTCTTGCACAATGATTCCCCTTTCTTAAGGTTATTTGGTAAGCAACCGAATTATTGAACTCTTCGCACCTTTGGTTGTGTCTGTTATGTTCATCTTCAGCCACCAGAACGCACCAAACTCACAGCTTAATCTGTTAAATGTGCTTTTCTTGGTTACTCAGCCCATCAAAAAGGTTTTTTATGCTATGATCCTCACTTACATAGGATTCGGGTTTCTAGAAATGTCATCTTTCAAGAAGATACATATTTTTTTGCTACTAACCAAGACACTCAATCTTCTACATCCAAATTTGTGTTGCCATTGTTTCCTAACAGTTTTGCAGAAGACCAAGCTCGTCCTCCTGTCATTGTCTACCAAAGACGTGCGACTGTTCCACCAATTCAGACTTCAATCCCTTCAAGGCCCCCTTCTAATCATTCTCTGGCTGCTGATCCAGTGCATGCACTAGAACCTGCCCCTTTACGTCGCAGTACTCGCATTCGTAAACCACCGGAAAAGTATGGTGTTTCTGAATCTTTATCTTTGACAGCAACTTTAGCATCTATTCCTATTCCTTCTTCATATAAACAGGCAATGGAGCATAAATGTTGGCAGGATGCTATAGAGACTGAACTTCTTGCACTAGAGGAAAATCAAACATGGGACATTGTTCCATGTCCTTCATCGGTTAAACCTCTTGGCAGTAGATTTGTATTCACTATAAAGTTGCGTTCAGATGGATCCATCGATCGATACAAGGCTAGATTGGTTGTTCTTGGAAATAAGCAAGAATATGGCCTAGACTATGAAGAGACCTTTGCGCCGGTGGCCAAGATGACTACTGTGCGGACTATTATTGCCATTGCTGCATCTGAATCTTGGCCAATTCACCAGCTAGATGTCAAAAATGCCTTCCTTCATGGTGACCTCAAAGAAGAAGTTTACATCAAACTTCCTACGGGTATGCCCTCACTATTACCTAATACTGTTTGTAAGCTAAAACGTTCTTTGTATGGATTAAAACAGGCACCAAGAGTGTGGTTTGAAAAGTTTAGCACAACATTACTTGGTTTTTCCTTCATCCAAAGTAGCTATGATCCATCTCTTTTTCTACAAAGGACCTCCAAAGGAATTGTGATTCTCCTTGTTTATGTGGATGACATTATCGTCACCGGCTCAGATCAAGAGGCTATCACTACAATCAAACAATTGATGCATACAAATTTCCACATGAAAGATCTTGGACAGCTCACTTATTTCTTGGGATTAGAAGTACAATTCCAACAAAAAGGCATCTTTGTCACTCAGCACAAATATACTCAGGATCTAATTCAGCTAGCTGGTCTCACCACTGCAACTATGGTTGACACTCCCATGGAAGTTAATGTAAAGTTAAGACGGGATGAAGGTGACCTTCTACAAGACCCAACTTTATATCGAAAGTTGGTAGGAAGTCTCATCTACCTCACCATCACAAGACCTGATATCTCTTTTGCTGTCCACATAGTCAGCAAATTCATGCAAAATCCTAGACACTTGCATCTTACAGCAGTACAACGAATCATTAAATATTTGTTGGCCACTCCCAGCCGTGGTATCTTCTTTCCGACAAATGCAACAATACAACTTCAAGCATACAGCGATGCTGATTGGGTTGGATGTCCCGACACAAGGAAGTCTACTACTGACTAGTGTATGTTTTTAGGAGATGCCCCTATCTCCTGGAAATGCAAGAAACAAGAATCTGTCTCTAAATCCTCCACTGAAGCAGAATATCGGTCCATGTCTGCAGCATGCTCTGAGATTATTTGGTTACGGGGCCTTCTTTCAGAACTTGGTTATTCACAAGCAACACCAACTCCGTTGTATGCTGATAATACAAGTGCCATACAGATTGCAGCAAATCCTGTATACCATGAAAGAACAAAGCACATAGAGGTCGATTGTCATTCAATCAGGGAAGCTTATGACCGTAGAATTATCACTCTACCTCATGTCTCAACATCTGTTCAACTAGCTGACATCCTCACCAAGTCTTTGACACGTCAACGACATAATTTCCTCGTCAGCAAATTGATGCTTGTAGATTCACCAACATCAATTTGAGGGGGGATGTCAATAGAATTGATGAGCATAATATTTGGCATTATTTGTGCAGATATGTAATTATATCCTTAATTAATTAGCCAGCTGTAGGTTATGATTGTATAGTTATGATTGTGTAATTATATCATACTATTTAAATGAGAATTCTCCAAAGGAGAACATAAGGTTTTATCCTAATTTCTCTAAGTTTAACACGGTGTTCATAGTGTCCGTACATATTCGTTGTTCACAGTCTATACGGTTTCACTATTCATCGTGTCCGTACAGTTTTACTGTTCACGCGTCCGTACAGGTGCTGTTCACGCAAAAAAGAAAAAACTTTCGACCATTCTGAGACAGAACAGCTCGCCTTCCTCTCCTATTTTCAGATCTGATCATCTCCTTTATTTTATTTTGTGATGGAGGGCTCAAGTAATGCTTCCAAAAACACGATTGGCATCATCTCCAGTACTACCCCATCTTCATTCTTTTCTCAAGCCAGTGATTCCAATTGGAACAGTGGACGCGGTCGCAGACATGGCCGCCGACAGAGGCCTCGTTGCAATTATTGCCAGAATCTTGGGCATTTTGAAGAACGCTGTTATAGGAAGTACCCTCATTTGAAGCCACCGACTGCCAACTTTGTTCAAACTGATGCTACACCACCTTCTACTGGATTAGTAACTCTTTCAAGTGCCGACTATGAGGCACTTCTCAAGAAGGTTTCTTCTCAGCATCCTACTCAAGACACTGGTAATCATGTTGCTTGTTTTTATCAATCATCTCTTGGACCCTGGATAATAGACTCAGGTGCTACTCATCATCTTTGTGGTAATAAAGATCTCTTCACTTCACTTTCTTATTCTAATAACCTACCCTCTGTCACTCTTGCTGATAGCACTAAGGCTCTTGCTCGTGGAATTGGGGAAGACAATCCAACTCCCCTTTTAACTTTGCGTTCTGTTTATTATATACCTGACATTCCTTTTAATTTAATCTCTGTTAGCAAGTTGATTCATTCTCTTTCATGTACTGTTACCTTCTCTAAACAATCCTTTTCTATGCAGGATTCGGGTACGGGGAAGACGATTGGAGCGGGCATTGAGTCACGAGGTTTCTACTATCTGATTGCACCACCTTCTCCAGTAGCCTGTTCTCTCACAGAGTCTCCTGAGCTAATTCACAGCCATCTGGGTCATCCAAGCCTCTCCAAGCTTTGGCATATGGTTCCCTTTTTATCCAGTCTTAAGTCTTTAAATTGTCATTCTTGTCAGCAAGGAAAGCACACTCGCTCCTCCTTTGCTAATAGAGTCAATAAAAGAGCTGATGCTCCTTTTACTATTGTTCATTCTGATATTTGGGGTCCGAGTCGAACAATGTCTGTTTTGGGTTTTTAGTATTTTGTCACCTTTATTGATGATTTCTCTCGTTGCACTTGGGTTTATTTAATGGAAAATCGTTCTGAATTATTTTCAATTTATCAAAAATTTTGTGCCGAGATAAATAATCAATTTGGTGCTTCTATTCAAATTTTGCGCAGTGATAATGCAAAAGAATATGTGTCTCTTGAGTTTTCTAATTTTTTGGAGAAACGTGAGACGTTACACCAGACCACTTGTCCACACACTCCACAACAAAATGGAGTGGCCGAACGTAAGAATCGGCATCTGGTTGAAACTGCTCGTACCCTACTAATTCATATGAATGTTCCACTTCGTTTTTGGGCAGATGCTATAATCACCTCTTGCTTTCTCATCAATCGCATGCCCTTTTCCGTACTCAATAACGAAGTTCCACTTAGTGTTTTATTTCCAAGAGCACCTTCCTATCCTCTTACCTCCACATGTATTTGGATGTACCTGCTTTGTTCATGATCTTACTCCAGGAAAAGATAAATTAACATCCAAAGCCTTCAAGTGTATTTTCCTTGGATATACTCGTTTTCAAAAGGGGTATCGTTGCTACTCTCCTGATCTCAAGCGTTATATTGTCTCGGCTGATGTCACTTTCCTTGATCAACAACCTTTTCATTCTATCCCATCTCAGATAACACAAGTTGATCAAGTTCTTCCTGTTCCTTTTCTTGATTTGTCTTTACCAGTTGCAGGAGACTCTATCCCGGAGGAGCAACCCCTTGCCTCCATCCCTGTGGACCGTCTTTTTCTCACCTATCAGCGTCGTCAGCCTGCGCCTCCAGCGGATTTGACCCTTACTGACTCACCGCCTGCTGCTGTCGACACTTCCCCTCCGGATCCTCCATCAGAGATTACTCACATTGCCCTTCGCAAAGGTATTCGATCCACTCGTAACCCTCATCCACTTTATAGTTTCTTGAGTTATGATAGACTTTCTTCACCACATTTTACTTTTGTTTCTAGTATTTCGTCTATTTCTATTCCTAAAACCACAGGTGAAGCACTCTCTCATCCGGGTTGGCGTCAAGCAATGATTGATGAAATGCAAGCACTTCACTCCAGTGGCACATGGGATCTTGTTCATGCTACTCCTGAAAAGTCAGTTGTCGGTTGTCGATGGGTATTCACTGTCAAAGTTGGTCCTGATGGCACTGTTGATCGCCTCAAAGCTCGTTTGGTGGCCAAGGGATACACTCAGATATTTGGTCTTGACTATGGGGATACTTTTTCTCCTGTTGCCAAGATGGCATCTGTTCGCCTATTTCTTGCACTTGCTGTCATTCATCAATGGCCTCTTCTACAACTTGATATCAAAAATGCATTCTTACATGGTGACTTGCAAGAGGAAGTATATATGGAGCAACCACCAGGTTTTGTTGCTCAGGGGGAGAGTTCTGGCATGGTATGCAAGCTTCGTAAATCTTCATATGGCCTGAAGCAGTCTCCTCGGGCCTGGTTTAGTCTCTTCAGTTCCGCTATTCAATCCTTCGGTTTAACCCGAAGTAAAGCGAATCATTTTGTCTTCTATCGGCATAGCTCTTCTGGCTAGCGCATCTATCTCCTGGTCTATGTTGATGACATCATTATTACTGGCAGCGATCAAGCTGTGATTGATCAGTTAAAGAAGTACTTATTCAATCAGTTTCAGACCAAAGATCTTGGCAGACTTCGATATTTCTTAGGAATCGAAGTAGCACAGTTTAGGAAGGGCATTTCCATTTGTCAGAGGAAGTATGCACTGGATATCTTAGATGAGACTGGTATGTTGGGATGTAAACCCATTGATACACCTATGAATCCTAATATTAAGTTATTACCTGGACAGGGGGAGCCATTGGCAGACCCTGGTCGTTACCACCGGCTAGTTGGAAAGTTGAACTATCTTACTGTGACAAGACCAGACATCTCTTTTTCAGTTAGTGTGGCAAGTCAATTCCTTGACTCTCCTTGTGACTCTCATTGGGATGCAGTTATCAGGATTCTTCGATATATCAAAAAGGCACCGAGAAGATGTTTATTATACACTAATAAGGGGAATGCAGAAGTGTCTAGCTATTCAGATGCTGACTAGGCAGGTTCTCCTTTAGACAGACGATACACCTCGGGCTATTGTGTTCTTCTCGGAGGAAATTTGATCTCTTGGAAGAGTAAGAAGCAAACTGTGGTTGTCAGATCAAGTGCAGAGGCAGAATATCGAGCCATGGGAAATGCGACATGTGAGCTCATCTGGCTAAAGCAATTGCTTAAGGAATTACATCTCTGTGAACAACGGCCCATGAAACTCATTTGTGACAATCAAGCCGCATTGCACATATCCTCTAACCCAGTCTTTCATGAGAGGACTAAACATATAGAAATTGATTGTTAGAGAGAAGATTCAGTCAGGCGAGATCGAGACATCATTTGTCAATTCCAGTGATCAACTTGCAGATGTTTTCACCAAGGCTCTTAGAGGTCCCCGAATAGATCATATGTGTAACAAGCTGGGTGCTTATGATATATACGCACCAGCTTGAGGGGAAGTGTTAGAAATAATATTAGTTTTATTATTATTAGTTTATTATTCTAGAAGGTTATTTGGGCTTAGCCCATTAGGTCATTTAACCTCTTTAAATAGAGAACTCTTGTACAGTTTTATACAATTGAATACAATACATTCATACATTCATAGCCAAGTATATATATGTAAAGCATTTTCCAAACATATTTCTTTTTCTCATATGGTGCCACACCCTAAATATAGAACCAAAAAGGATAAAATTAATATACATCATAGCCACGGCTATGTTTGAATATCTAATGATGGTTGGAATGGGAAGGAATGGAATGGAATAAAATTACCATACCATTGTTTGAATATTCTAAGATTGAGTGAAGTAAAGTTTCCATTCCATTGATTGGGAAGTGGACAGAATGGTAAGGGGATTAGTGAATAGTAAGTTGGTTCCATCCAATACCTTCCGATTTGGGAGGGAAGAAAAATAGAGGTATTGGATGGAATCAAATGGAATGCATTCCATCTTGTTCCATTTTATTCCATCCTATTTCAAACAATCCAAACAATGGCAATTAATTTCATTTCGAAGTCACTTTCGGAACCATACTTCCTACAGCTAACACGTGTCCAGTCCAGCGGGAACGCGCAGCGCAAAATAACGTAAGCTGCTCGAATCCCCCGCTGGCCATCGGGGACCGAGTGGTAAGGCCATGATCCGCAGGGGAACGGATCACTCATTCTTCCATTGGGGACAGGTGCACGAACGACAACCCTTCATTCGGACCACTAGAAATCGAACTTGAGTAACCTTATTTCTTAGAATTATATGATATTCTTTAACTTTTTTCCAAATGTAAGATAAATTCAAATGGATTCTCCAGTGGAATGGTTAACGTGATTTTATCAGTAAAAAGATCATGGGCTATATCAGAAGTCAACGGTTCTCTACCATATGCCGTTTGGCAGGTGCGGGTTTTAGGACCCGGTCTCTCAAGATAGAAAGGCGGTTACCCTTCTCGACTAGCTCTGGAAAGAGCGCTATATGTAATTTCTTTCTATTCCGCTCCATTCCATGTCTTTCAATCAATCCAAAAGTAGCCTAAGACATTTAAGTGTTTTGATTAACAGCAAGAAGCAGCCAAAGATGGGTAATAGATGAGCAGTTTTTTTTTATTTGCAACCAAAAAAAAAGCAGATAAGAAAAAGAAGCAACTTAACTTGCAAATGCTAAAATACTCATAAAAGTTGTCAGTAATGCCTAATAGTTTCCCAAATCAAACCTCACAATCCCATCCCGCCACATGTGGAAAGCCCCAAAATAAGTACAATAGTCGGGATTTATTAATCAGCAATCACTTGAAGTTAGCCCAGAAAGCAACTATCACTACTTCTGGATCCGGTGAAAGTAAAAAGCATTGACCTTCTAGTACAATGGAAGCAACGCAGCTCAAGTGCAATGGTAGAGGAAGACTAACTTCAAGGCATCACCAATAAAAATTTTCAATCCAATTTTCAGAGAATCAGTTATGGGCTCACCAAACAGTCATTCGCAGTCAACATCAAGTATATTAATACCCAAGCTCAAACTATTAAGTAATTGATGCTTGCCATTCCATCTTAACTTGAATTAAGCAACCAAAGTGACATGAGAAGTGGATATAATTAAACTAATAAACCTAACAGTACACTCAACAGGCACCTGAAATTTTCCTTACTATGAGAAAATTGCTGATCTGTTTACAGACACCTCAACACACAAGTTATCATGACTGCTTTTATCTCCTATCAGCATACCAACACACATTCTTATGCTTTTTCAGGAAACAGCCACTTTCTATGCCAGTCAAACTCACTCTCAACATATCAAAATATGCTTAACAACATCTATCTACATCAATTTCGAGCCAGAATAACCACACATGATGACTCTACAAACTCAAATTCCAATTCCGTGATGCAATTCCACTGAAAACCAAAGAGCGAAACCCTAACCTTGTCGTTTTTGAAGCGAGTTCGGATGTTGCCGAGCTCCTTGTCGACGCGGAGTCTCTCCTGCTCTTTGTTCTGGCTATTGCGAACGTCGCTGATGAACACCGATAGACCTCTCATCCCGGACAACGCCATCTCCGCTCAGATCCGCCGCCGGGAAGGAGCGGAATCCGGTGCTCTTCACCTGCCAAATTCGCAGAGGACAAGATAGATCCACCAACACAATTCGCGCTTAGATTCAGATTCAGCTCCAATTCAGTAAGGAAATTTCGCAGAGAGAATCTAGAGCGAGAGTGAAAAATGAAAGAGAGAGAAAGAGAAAATGAAGTGAGGAAAAACACTTGAAAGTAAGACAGCGCTGGAACAACCACCTATATTTACCAATTACCATTACAATATCATACAGATAATCATTAATTATTTAATTAATTAATTAATTTTATGTTTATCTAGTTCCTTTGCTTCCAATGCGATCGATTTTGTTCTCTCTATTTCAACATTTCAAGTCAAGATTGGTACCTTGCCTGGGTCAAAGTCAACAAAAAAACTGCACAGTGCGTGTACATATATACGTGCTGTGTTTTATAGCTTGCACCGTAAATTCAATCTCAAACAGACACTAAACTTTACCTGATTGAAACACTATATTAATTACAGTTTTTCTCTTTAAAATTATTATGTTAAACTAAAGTTGAAGTACTTGGTTGGTGACATGTTAATTTTAAAGCATTGTGTTCACAGCTAGACTGGCCCCTCTTGAATAAACAATCGAGTAATTGCTGCGCAATTTCTATATCCAATGGATGATGTAAATGAACATTTAGTGTTGTTGGTCTGCGAGCAACAAAGGGGAACATTGCAAGAAGGGTACTTTACCTTTGAACTTAGTAGAAGCTCTCTCATGGTTCTCTTTGGAATTTTAAGTAATATTATCTTTGTGCAGTGCAACTTTAAATAGTTTGATCATATCATTTAGTTTTCACCAATTTACTAATAAAAATAATTGATTACATGATAGCATCCTTTCTCATACCATCATATATGTTCTACCAAAATCGCACAGCTACTGTGAAGGCCATTGCAGCAAGTGGGACCTTCTTTGCAGCATGACCTTCAGACAAAGTTCACATTATAACTTTGGATTGGATCGATCCAAAAATTATCTAATTCAATTTGTTCGGTTTGATCATTTATTCTGTTTAAATTTTTTTAAAATTCAATCCAATTTTATTCGATTTGGATTAGATCAGTTTTCGATTTTTTAAAAAGTCTAAAATTTCAGTCCTACCAACCACTAACTATATTAAAATAAAGTCATATAAAATTATATATCATCGAAAAATTCAAGTTTTCAAACTAAAACAAGGGTAAAAAATCTTGAAGAGTTAAAATAGATTAATAGACAATAAAAAATTAAAACAAAAACTTGCTATTAATAACATCCAATATTCCAAAACAAAATTTCATTCACCGTCTTTTAAAAATAATAAGTTTTCACCGACCAAATTAAAAATCAATTTAATTCAATTAAAATATATTAGTTATTATTTTTTCAATTCAGCCACCACGATTCAAATATGTTGACAGACGCTGAAAGTTACCCGAAACAATCCTCAGTGACGTGCTTTGCAAAAGACCCAACCGAAAAAGGAAGAAAAAAAAGCATGACACGTCGCCTGAGAGATTCGAACTCTCGCGGGGAAACCCCATGTACTTAGCAGGCACACGCCTTAACCACTCGGCCAAAGCGACGTTATTGGTGGTTATGTCTTTTATTATCTAATTCTCATAACAGTTTGAGTCACAATTATAATATTCACTGTACAAACATTTTCATTAAAATATAATGAATGTTTAAGAAGAACATTTTAAACTCTCACGACACGACTATTACGTATTAAAATACTTGCAAGAATCGAGTATTTTACTCCAAATTGCCAACCCTAGGATAACGAGGAAAAAAAAGGTCAGATGCATGCCAACAAGCATACACAATTATCATTTATAAAAGTAATTATAATAGTGTCACAATTATACAGTAACGACAAAGCAAAATGCAAAATTGAGCTGTTTAGGTCACGAAATCGCTGGCAATTGTTTCATTGCACTGAACAACAGCACTACACATATGCTTCTGTTAGGTTATATGAATATAATTATGACAGTGCCATTACCCGAATATTTATAATAATGCCATTCAGAATATTCAAGACAGTATACATTCATATAATTTATTCGGTAACAATTTCGGGTGCCTTTTTTAGGAACATGAACAGAAAACATGCAACATATTTTTAGTGTCACAAACATAATTTATTTATGTTCTGCTGTACCCTATAAACGTAATAAGTTCTAGATGATCCAGAACATCAACTATATAGATCAGTAGCACATTTCTAAACTGTAACGAACACCCATTTGTGAGTTCCAATCTCTGTGCATCAGCTTTCCATCTTTAGCAGGAGAACTTAAATGTGATTATTTCTTCGACAACTATAATGACCTTCATAAATGTGAGTCTAAAAAATAATCTTCCATTATCAGTAACTTAAATATGAAGAATAAATTCAATGTATAAATACATGAGCTTTAGAGGAAAGATGTTGCTTGTTCTGTGTCAAAATTGCCTCTATGAAGTGTACAACCAACTTTAGAGGAAAGAAATAGAAAATGTCCAGAACAGTAAACTTGTGTTGTGAAAATTAAAAAAAAGAAATGGATTAAGAAACATTTTCCTTCCCTTTCCTCGTACAAAAATTTTAAAACCACACAACACTGCTATGTATATGAAAAGAAGAACTTCTGATTTCTTTATATTACTTAAACCAAAGAAAAACTTTTTCTGTGTCCAGATTGATGGGATCGACTTGCACGCTCAATTGATGCTCTTGGTGGGGGTCCAGTGCGGTCAAGAGATTCTGGTTGAGCATCTGAAGATCTTGGAACAAGTTTACACCCAATTTTCCTGGCAACTAATCGAGGAGAACTAAGGGAACTATGACATTTGGTCACACTTTTCATTTCTTGCTTTATTTTACTAAATTCTTCTTCAAGTTCTCCAACTCTAGACATCATCCTTTCCATATCCACCTTTAAAACTTGATTTTGATGTGCTATAGTCACCCATCCATCCCTTTGTACAATTTCGCCGGCCAAGTCACCTGGGGCAGTTACCGGAACTTCGGGGGCAATTTCACTGTCCAATGCATGGAGACATCCAGCTAATGCTGTTCTCAACTGCAGCTGTTCAAAGAACAACACTTGAAGCACAACTCTGAGGGGAAACCTATCATTTTGGGATGCATGAGTACAGGCATGGATTGAGAGTTTCTGGTAGTCAATGATGCTGCATAGTTCTTCCTTCTCTTTATCTGAGAGCCAAGGATGTGCCTGCATAATACCATAAGCAGTCATCAAACAATCTGCGACCGCAAAGGAGCCTTTATTTAAAGTGCAGCTCAAGAAAATCAAACCTTGAAATATATGTCCAGTGCCCTGTAAAGTCCATCATGCAATGATCTTGATGACTCGGGGAGGGCCTCTGCAAGAGTGCGTATCGTTTTGGGTTTCAAATTTACGTCAGAAGCAATTTCTGCAATATAGCTGTCCATCAACTTTGCAACTTTCCTTAAAGATTCAGATGATGGTGATGCTTGCAGGTCAAGTGATGAAGGAGAAAAGGCAGTTATACTTGATTCCGAAGACATAAAATAATGGACAATACGTTCAATACATTCTGTGTTATATAGTATATCAGAATCTGAATAATTAGGAATCAGAAGGCTATCTAGAGTTGCCAGTTCCAATTGCATCCCTACTCTCCTCTCTAAAAAGTCCTTGCATGTTTGATTAACATTCAATATCAAAGCCACACGAACAAGTCCCAATAGAAAACGGCAGAAGGATTTTCCCTTTTTTTCAGGAAGAAGTTTCTCAATGCTTTCCAACAGAATCCTCTGATCAACAGCAGCAGGCGTCAAGCTCAAACTTGCAATTGTTCTGGTTTTGCCACCTTGTCCACCCGGCCAGCGATCAAGCCCCGGTAAGTACTTTCTAGAATAGTACATTATGGCACCTGCCAGGTTTTCAGATCTTACACCTCTCACTTGCATTGTCTTAATAAGCCTCTCAAACAAACTCACACTCAAATATGAAACGTCTTCGAACCACCAGTCAGATTCTGAGCTTCGGATTCTGGCACCAGTATTTATACCATTCCATAGAATGCTTCCACCAGGGCTCTGTAAACTCCCATACATCATCATGGGCCATCCAAAAAAGCTTGGATCCGTACAAACCATCATAGATAGGGCATTCAAACACTTGCCAACTAAATGAAGCTTTTCAGCTCTTGGTAGAACAGGCTCAGAACTTTGAAGAGTCAAAATACAATCTTTCCAGTTGTGCAGTACATTTTTATGGAGAAAACTCGCTGATTTTGACAACAAGTTACCTTCTCCAAATTCATCTGTCATTTCAAGATAATCTGCAGCACAGGAGACCAATACTACATTTCTGGCTGTCAGTTCTACACGAAACCCATAACAGAATTTGGCAACAATTAAGAAAGTGTCAGGACCACCAGGGAATTCTTCCAGCACCATAGTCAGAGTTTTCGCATAGGTATTCTTGGACTCTTCATGTGCTCGAGAAATTTTTCCACATTTTGATACAAGAGGGAACTGCATTAACATAGCATATCTAGCTCAAACTCCAGTGCAACAGTACAACTCGTAATTTTTCATATCAAACAACAGTATGACTACCATAAACAAGGCTTATATTATCCTAGCTCTCCGCAATTTACGCATAGTGGAACCAAAAAAAAATAACAAACTGACTGTCATATGAACTTTGTCCAACATCTCAAAACACTTACTTCTGTCTCAATCCTAATGGGAGGGCCTGGAAAACTACTTGAGTAGGAAATGGCATATCATGTAATTAATCATGTTAGAAGTTATCTTGTTGTGGTTAGCATAGATGACACATTTGGAAAACTAGACAAATATTTAGCTCTTTCACCTACTGGACAGTTTGATCTGTATTAGAATTTCCATTCGTAATTAGTTAGTTAGTTAGTTACCAATCTGCACCACTTGAGGTGTACACCCAACAAGAACCAATACTATTTAAGCAGACATCCATAGCAATCATGTTAAATAATACCAAATGATCTTAGAAACAATCCATCATTAAAATAAAATTTTCCCTTCCTCTTCTCAACTTAAACTGCAGGTATTTCAATTTAAGCCTAAAAAATAAACAAACAATAAGGCTAAAGGGTCTATATCGTGAAAGCTGTGATCTTTGCAAAAGGCTCTATCTCTAGTATGAGTCTTATCAGAAGCATATCAATTGGTTTAGATCAAAGTTCAAAGAAAACCATACAGAGCATGAGGGGCAAAAAAAAGTAAGCTAATCCAAATCAAATAGGAAAAAGTCCCAACTCCCAAGATGATAAGTTGCGGATGTTCTTGGCAAAGTGAACACCTCATGCTGCAGCTCAAAGCACCAGATATATCTATCAATACATTAGTGAAAGGAAGAAAATTTTGGAAAGGAAGCCATGTACCTTATGAAGATGGAAAGTAACATCCTGGATAGAAACACTTATATCGCTGGGCAATTCAGCATTGCAAAACCTACCAAAACCGTGGAAATCAAATAAATTCCGGTATCATAAAGCAGAGATAGAATTGAATTTTGAAGTTTAGAACTTCAAAATAAAAACTTTAGAGAAAGGGAATACCAGTCATTGCCTTCTCGACGAAACCCAGAAAGCTTCCCAGCTTGAGCCATGAAGCAAAGACCCTCTTTTCCCCTCTTACTCTTTCTACCAACCCAACAACATTTTTTTTGGCCTAAAGCTTTGCCCTTTTAATTTGAATAAAAGAAGTAAGAAAAAGGGAAGAATGAATGATGAGAAGGCAAAGAAGGAAGAAAGGAACAGAGCAAGAACGGAACAAAGACGACCCAGAGTCAAATAAGGTCGTGTATGGAACAATGGGTTTTAACAGCTTAACACAATTAACACTCCCATTTCAAAATAATGCCTCCACCACGACGAGTCGACCATAAAAAAGAGTATGAATAGTACAATTAATAAGAATATTTAAAATTCGTCAAAATACACATAAAAAATGTACAAGATCATTAAACGGTGGTAGCTCAATTAATAATAAAAAACTTAATAAGTAAAAAAGAAAGCGTCTTGATTAGTTTCTCACACATCACTTTTGAAAAGATTTAAATATTTTTATTTTTGATTCGCATCGTATTTCAGATTAATCCTATAATTGTCTCAAAAATTGGAAGCATAGAAATATCAAAAATAACTAATTCACCTAAAAAAATAATTAAAATAGAGTTAATTAAAAAAAAACACATGAGATCCATGTAAAAAAGAGAGATAAAAAAAATATATAAGTTCCACATATTTTTGTACATATTTTGATCAACATCCAAAGTTATTGAAATTAATTTTAAAAACTTTAAATTCGTTAATAAAAATCAAAACTATACCTAAATAAGTGGTTTTGTGGAACAGAAAGTGGTGCACGGATCACGACGCCAAAAACGGTCGTGTAAAGTTGAGGTCAAATAATATAAGAAGCAATGTTATGTTTATGTGTGTGTCTTAAGCGTAAAGGGAAACAAAACCTTAGTATAATGCTAGAATGAATGATACAGAGTGGAACGTCACATGCTGGGGCTTTAGCCGGCTGAGAAGAACACTAATTACGAGGTTAAGCAGTGATAAGTGATATGGACTTATAGAGTGTTAATCAATTTTTTTTAATAAAAAAATGTACACTTTTTTGGGCAATTTCATTGATTATTTAATGTACGCGGTGGCTGAAAGGTTGAACGGGTCTTAAATGATATGTGGTGATTATTAATTCAAGTGATTGATTGACTGTGTACTTGTCTTTGGATTTAGATAAATATTGCAATTTAAGATTGCTTAGTTTATTAAAGCATTTTCCCAAAATAAAAAATCTTGATTCGATAATCAATTGATACACCGTTTTTAACCAGTAATTTATTATTATTAACAAGTGCTTGGAATATGTCAATCTCTAACTGTAGAATAAACATTTGCCTTTGCGTTTTTTTGGCAGTTCAACCAAAACATAAACTTTGCTTATTCTTTTGTTTTTAATCATATGAATTCAGCTCAAATGATACCTTCCAAGCTGCTTTAATAATTAGTTCAACCCATTAGCATATATAATTATGTTGGAGATAGTGTTGACCAGTCATCCCTCTTCATGATAATGAGCTTTTACATCATGTCCAAAGCAAAATAATGAGACTGATTTACCCGTAAATTACTACTCTTGGGATTGTGAAAATATTTTATCTTGTGTAATATCCTTGGACAGTGGCAACCGAAAATGGGGTGTAACGTCTGATAACCTGCAAGAATCAACGACTATTCCCACACACTAACACGAGATTTTTCAGTGTGCTTTGTCCTCACTCGCACACTTCCTGAAAAAACTTCCCAGGAGGTCACCCATCCCTGAATTGCTCCAAGTCAAGCACGCTTAACTGTAGAGTTCTTTCGATCCGGGCTACCGAAAAGTAGATGCATCCTGTTAGTATAGGTAGTACCAATTAATTCTTATAAGCCATTCCCAACTGTACCGTCCCATACCAGCACAGTCTCTGGAATCCCTCTCTTTCGGGTGTTGATTCGATTCAATCATGTACCCCGTCCTTAGGAGCCTGCCAAGAGTCGCTCCTTGTCCGTGCCCTTGCGCACCGGAGATCACTCCCGGCCCTCCTCAGCGCCCGGGATGTTACATGCCCACCAGCTTCCGCCTGGTTCGTCCTCGAACCACACCGTACTGGATGAGAGGCCCTGCTCTGATACCACTTGTAACGCCTGGCAACCTGCAAGAATCAACGACTATCCCCACACACTAACACGAGACTTTTCAGCGTGCTTTGTCTTCACTCGCACACTTCCCGGAAAAACTTCCCAGAAGGTCACCCATCCCTGAATTGCTCCAAGTCAAGCAGGCTTAACTGTGGAGTTCTTCCGATCCGGGCTACCGAAAAGTAGATGCATTTTGTTAGTATAGGTAGTACCAATTAATTCTTATAAGTCATTCCCAACTGTACCGTCCCATACCAGCACAGTCTCTGGAATCCCTCTCTTTCAGGTGTTGATTCGATTCATTCATGTACCCCGTCCTTAGAAGCCTGTCAGGAGCCGCTCCTTGTACGTGCCCTTGCGCACCGACGATCACTTCCCGCCCTCGTCAGCGCCCGGGATGTTACATGGGGTGTGCAAATTTAACTTGTGCAACTAAATAAACTTACACAATTATTTAATTTGAAAAGATTAATTAGCTGAATATATATACATATATGATGATATTTTATTTAATTGATTATAATAAGGAGATGATTAAGTATAATTAATATGTGATTGGCATTAAAATATATTATCATGATTGATTAACTTTGATATTTAAAATAATTATTTTAATTAATTAAACTCTTGGTATTAAGTCTAAATTTGTTACTTTTACAGAAATAATTTTAAGTTTGATTAATCAAAACAAATACTTTAAATATCAAAATTAATCAATCTAAATCAATCATGATATCTCAAATATCCATCACATACTGATTAGATTTAATTATCTAATTAACATAATCAATTAAGTTAAATAAAACATCATCATATCCCATATTCAGCCCCTCCCCAATGGGTGCAGCTCAGTTGGTAACTTGGCGCTGAGTTAGTGGGGTTGGATATATGTTCGATTCTCGCTGAATGCATTCTTGGGGAGGGGGCTAAACCTTTAGCTATCATTGTTCCCCCGCACTCCGGATTAGTCCCATAGCCGGCTCAAAGAGTCGAAGCTCGTGGGGATACCGGAGGGAGCCAACTCGTCTCAAAGAGATAATTAGGGTTGGTAACTCCAAAAAAAAAAAAAAAAAAAAACATCATCATATCCCATATTCAGCTTTTTAATGTTTTTTAAATTAAATAATTGTGCAAGTTTATTATTAGTGCACCTTGCTACATGATAGCACTCTTTTTAAAAATAAAATAAAAAAATTGCACAAATTATATTTGCACATTTCCTTTACCGGTACACTAAACCGATCAATGAGCAAAGAATGAAGCTAACAAAAATCACATGTATGTAATTTGTATGCATAATGTCGATATAACTATATTATTATGATTTAATAAGTGCAGCCTTATCACCAAACACGTAAATTAATAGATAAAGAGTTATTTCAATTTAACAGGTGGTTTGGACCAAATTAATCGATTATTTGATAAATTCAGTTATGTGTATCTTTTAATCTCTTTCACAGGTCAGTTACCCGGCACACCAGAGCCCTACGGATTGTGTTATAGCTTTAGCCAAAACTTTTGAGTGCAGGACAATAAACGGGACAATTATTGGATGATATAATTGTTTACAATGATAACGATTTTTTTTTAGTCTCCTTAATCGATTCATCTTTCAAAATTATTTAATTTATTCTTAGACTCGAACTCGAAACCTCTAATTAAGAAATAGAAATTTCTTAACACCAGTGTCAATGATATGTAATACAATAGTAACGGCTTTTATGGTTCTGTTATGATTCTATAAAACATTTTGGCATAAATGTCCGTATTGAAAAAGACTAAAAAGGCCTCTCTATAAAAATACATAAAAGACGAGAATGTTCTTTAGATACTGTGTCGTCAGAACTGCATTTGTGTCCAAAAAGGCCAAAAGAACAATATTTATATAACTAGGTTATACTTGTTCAACCACGTAGGTATAATTCTGGCACACTATCCTAAACTTGGTTAATTTGGAAAGTTCACCACCGACTCACCGAAATGATTTGAATATCGTATTTTTAACGGAGCTGAAAATGGAACTCAGACTACTCTGAATACGTATTTGAATTTTGTTTACACGTGATTAAACTAATTTAATTTTGAAACAGTATCCGTTTACAAATTTTTTTTACAATTACACTAATGTAAGATCGATCGTACACTGTGTGATTAATGTAAAACCGGTCCTACATAGTGTAGTTTCTAAAAAAAAAATTTATAAATATAACCTGCCCCGATCAATCACCTCCGGCCTAAAATCTTTCCAAAAAAAAAGAAGAAAGAAAGAGACTTTAGTTATTGTTGTAATATAATTGATAATGAAAAAATAATTTGATTGTTATATTTAAATAATAATGAAATAAAAAACGCCTTAAAACAATATATAAACCACAAAACAAAATAAGAACAACTAATACAAACTAAAGATACCATGTAAGCATTTCCTATAATGTGAACCGAAAACCTATTGAAGAAGAATGAGATTAACCTTATGCCTGGGAAGGATTTAAATCTCTTGGAAATCCCAAAGAAAACAATTCATCCTTTTCACAAAATGGGAAGCCTCTCCTTTCAAACCCACCCAAGGAATTAGAATGTGAACCGAATATAATTCAGCATCCTTTCCTAATAAAATATTTGATGGATAGATACCAACCATGCAAGGGGGAAATTGGAGCTAACAAGAATAAAAAGTGATTCATAAAATAAATTAATGACAAATAATTTAGAACACATGGCTTCTGAGTGTCAAACAGAATGTTACAACTTACAACTGAGCTGGAAAGACATATGCCAGCAATGACCGACAGACCTCTAAAACATGAAGAAAAAAAAGAAGAAACAAAAACCACCTTTCCTCTTATATAAAATGCCTCCACATGTTTTAGTAGCGCAAAGCTCTACATTAAAATTACATAGCAGCATCACAGATTAAGGCATTTGGGCTATTTACCTTTTGGTACAGAAACCAAAACGAGGAAAATTTATCATGTATATAAAATCAACCAGTAAAAATATATGTAAGGTCCTCGATGACCAGAGAACTTAGGCAAAAATACCCTTCTCAAAGGTAGCACATCCACATCACCATCACCATCACCATCATAGGCTTAACTTGCAACGGGTTTTGCAAGGACTTTCTTAATGGCTTCAGCATATGTCCTGTGCTGATAGGTCAGAGTGGATTCAAGCAGATCCCAAAGCGAGGTCTTAGGATTCCATCCTGAAAGAGGCAATAACCCCGTTAACAGGTAAAAGTAAAGTAACATATAATCTCAAAGTTCAAATAGGGTGAATGAATGAGGAAACCTACCAAGTTGCCTGTTTATTATGGTCATGTCAGGAATTCTCTTGTCACTATCATCATATCCTTCCCCATAAAATTCTTTCGAGCTCACATCAATTGTAGGTGTTTCAGGAGGTTGCTCTCCACTCACCTTTGAGTAAACCTGGATAATCGAATAACAACAACTCTTGAATCCCCTAAACAACATGATTATATTCTAACATTAGAGCCAAATGATACAAAATTAATCATTTCACCTGAGTCATCATTTCAGCAAGCTGTCTAACTGTAACCTCATTGTTTGGGTTACCTACATTGAAGATATGGCTATTGGCCCTGGCAGGATTTTCCTGTTAACAGGTCACAACATTCAGTGGACCAGCCGACAATAATGAATAATTTAAGATGAACTTCTACAACAATCACATGACCTGTATTTATAAAACAAATAGTCCACATTAAAGATTGGATATGAGAACCTACAATCATCAATAAGACAGCTTCAATAGCATCTTTTATGTAAATAAAGGTTCTCTGGGATTGGCCACCGTCCACAAGCTTGAGGGGCTCTCCTCTTAGAAGATTCTGCAGTAAAGGTATAAAGAGAAAATTTATAACTACGGGAAAATTTGGCTAAAATATCTACAAACTTCAACAGAAGCTAAATCGAAGAGTAACTGACATTGCTAAAGCATGCAAGAACCCGAGGAACGCCCTCACTTGGACCATCAATGCCAGGAATGAAATCCATTCGAGGTCCAATCCAGTTAAAAGGCCTCACAATTGTGAACTCCATGCCATTTTCAGCACCCTCAGCTGTCAATCATCACATGTCAGTGAGACAAGTAAAGATTTAAAAAAGAAAAAAAGTTTATACCAAAAATAAACAAAATAAAAAATCAGCAAACCATAAATCAGCCTCTCAATCAACTGCTTTGCACAGGCATAGGACCATCTCTGCTTTTCGATTGAACCAAAAATGCATGGAGACTCATCTTCTTTAAGAACATAGTATGCAGGATCCTGACACAACATTGGTAACAATACAGCTCAGCTCATTACAAGAAAGAAACAACCAACCATAGCTCCCAATACAAAAACAGAAGATACAGAGACAAAAAAACCAGATTGGGACAATTGATTGAAAAATGTCAATATGGATAAGCTAACAAACCGAGGAAGAATATATGGATAACTTATGACACTTCACAATATATCAATCTCCTGTAACTAACAAGCCAAATACAAGTGGAAAATGTGCAAAGTCAACATCATACGATAAGAGAAGGTATCACAACCTAAACAGAACGGAAAAAAACCACAAAGTTTTGTTACTTGATAGAACTCAGTGGGATGGGACTACCACCGACATTTTCCCAATCATGCAAACGCAAAACAAATAAATCACGAAGCACAGATCTGGAATATCTCAATCCAAAGAAAACGATTAAAAAAGAAATAGCAAAGATTAGGATAGTGAAAGGTTACCTGACGAAGAGGACTATCTTTGGGGAGAAAACTTCCAATCGTTTTCCCATACACTTCACAAGTAGAGAAATGAATAAGCCGCTTGTTATTTTCCGAACAGTACTTCACCTGAAAAGAAAAAAAGAAAAAAAAGAAAACACATCAAATCACACATCCCCTTCAATCAATTCCACCACCCCAACAGAACAATACTCATAAAGATTCGAGCTTGAATCTTGATTCACATTTAAATTCAACAGAAACACAAGAACACGTACCACGGGGAGCGCATCAATGAAATTGCTGTAAATGGTGTCAAGGGGGCGCGTGTTGTAATCCGCTGGAGTGCATATTGCAGCCAGATTTATGGTCTGAAACAGAGACTTTACTTTGAGCACATATCCAAGAAACCCATAATTCGAAAAAATAATAATAGGAAATTTAAAATTTTGGGTTATTGGGGTTACCAGATCTGCCATCTTGATGAGACCCTCGAGCCTGGAATCGTGTTTAATGTTGAGGCGGTGGAAGTGGATGCGACCAGCCCAAGGGAGCGTGTCGGGTTCCAAGAGGTGCTTGATCTTGTCGTTGTAGACATCCAAGGCGAGAACCTTGTGTGGTGTCTCCGACATGAGCTTCTCGCAGAGATGGGAACCGATGAACCCGCCGGCGCCGATCATGCAGATTGTGATTGGCTTGATGGGGTTGCCGTCAAGATCTACTCGTGTCGACGCCATTGTTATTGTTGTTGTTTCTTCGAGAGTGAAGAATGTGATAACAACGGTGAAGGCTAATTATTATTGATTTTTAATGGGAGTGATGGAATGGAAGACGAAGAAAGAGAAGTGCTAAATCATAAATAATATAGTCAGTTATTTAAAGGGAGAATACGAAAATGAAAAGACCAAGAAGAGAAGAAGAGAACATGTTTCACGTTGTGACACCCTCGCGAACATTATTCACTTCCTTCTTATCCAACGCGCGTTTAGCGGTTTAGTGCCTACTCGCTCTATATGCCTCACACGCTCATCGGTTTAAATGTTTTTTTTTGGATTTAATTTGTTTTTAAAAATATTTATCGTTTTAAAGGTTGATTATTTTATTTAAAAATTTATATTAAAAAATTATTAATGGGTGGATTGGTTTTGGACAAAAAAATCTATTGGCATTCAATTAAAATTTTAAAGGATTGAAAAAAAAATCATGTGGTATTCGATTAAGATTTTAAAAGATTATTTTATAGTCCGTCTAAATTCGTTGATATTCAATTAGGATTTTAAACAAAGAAAAAATAATCTCGTGGTATTCAAAAATTTAACGATTTTAATGAATTTTCTATTGGTGTGAATTTCGTGAGATTTTTTTAGGTGGTGTTTGGTTGGGTGGATTTTGAAATAACCCCATGTAAATGAAGTTGGCATTCCTCAAAGCATGCATTTGGTTGAGAGTGAATTGGATGAATACCGAGGCAAGGTTGATGCCTACCATTTTCATTTTTGTGCCATTTTCCTATGCTTCCACACTGTTTAGAATCCATTTTAGAAGGTGGTTTTTTAAAGAAACCCAGCTAAATCACGTAGGGCCCACAACATATGAGACCACAATACCCTCCGATATTATATGTCCGGGGCTTTGCCGTCGACCAAGGAAACAATCTCTTTTTGGGGTCTCTTCCCATTTGCTTAAAAAAAATGGACTCTCTCTTTCTCCTATCTCTGTAGTATTTAACTTTGCTCGTCTAGAAACCTTTCTTTTCTATCTTATTAAAGCCAAGAAACTTTGTTACATTTCAGTGTGAGTTGGTCCTCACAAGTGGGGCCTCTTCTCTTTACTTTTCTGGGAAATTTTCATACAACTCTCAGGCTAACTATGACTTATCGGATTTAGCAATCAACTATTGAGTAGTGATGATGGGCGTGAACCAAGGGCCCGAGCGTTGAACTGAGAAGCAGAAGCAGAGGAGACTTTGGTGATGGGGTGGTGCTTTTGTTATAAAAGAGGGATATTTTCATAATTGCTATTTATTTTTCCATCTATATTTGATCTCAAACCAAACATAGACTTTATAAATCTTACCTAATTTGTCCGGAAATTTTTTTTCTAACCAAACAACTTTTTTTACATTTTCCTACCAAACTCATTTTCCAACCATTTCCCTATCAATTACATTTTCCTAGTATTCAAAAAATTTCTCTTCAACCAAACGCCACCTTAGTGAGAAATATATATAGGATGCTTCTCTCACAATCTCACTTTAACTCGTAGGATTTCTTGAGATTTCTCTGTTGCAGTGTCTTCTTCTTCCTTTGGCGGGTCGACTTGCTTAAAATCGGGTTCCGCCATGGAAGCTTCATCAAAACTCAAAACAGCAAATTTTTGGGTGATTTTCATCACAAAACAACTCAGAAACAACAATCCAATAAGATTTTAATATAATCCATCTCAAAAACAGCAGATTTTTGAGCAATTTTTAAGAGTTTTTGGAAGTTTAAAAAATAATTTTTCAAACTATTGATCGCGATTTTTCTTAGCACACAAATGTATAAGATTTCTTTAGATTTCTCTATTGCAGTGTCTTCTTCTTCCTTTGGCGGGTCGGCTTGCTCGAAATCGGGTTCCACCATGGAAGCTTTATCAAAGCTCAAAAACAGCAAATTTTTGAGCAATTTTCATCACAAAATAACTCAGAAACAACAACCCAACAATATTTTAATCTAATCCATCTCAAAAACAACAGATTTTTGAGCAATTTTAAAGAGTTTTTGGAAGTTTAAAAAATGATTTTTCAAACTATTGATCGCAATTTTTCTTGACACAAAAATGTATAAGATTTCTCTATTGCAGTGTCTTCTTCCTTTGACGGTTCGACTTGCTCGAAATCGGATTCCGCCATGCAAGCTTTATCAAAGCTCGAAAAGCAGCAAATTTTTGAGCGATTTTTATCACAAAACAGCTCAGAAATAACAACCAAACAAAATTTTAATCTAATCCATCTCAAAAATAGCGAATTTTTGAGCAATTTTTAAGAGTTTTTGGAATTTAAAAAATAATTTTTCAAACTGTTGATCGCAATTTTTCTTGGCACAAACATGTATAATTTTTGTATTAAAAATAACATAAGACAGTGGGAAAACAACAAAGGAACAAAAACTCCCAAACCATTTTTCATTTTAAATCAATGGAACAATATTGATTTAAATAAATATTGAAACTTTTATAATATGAACCTTATGTTTAATAACAATACATTCATGAACGAAAATTTCTCTGCTATAGGAAACGATTTCAAACAATTTTTTTGTCAATAGATCACTAAAAACTTATTTTTCAAAAGTCCCAAAACAATTTAAGGTTTCAATGTATCGATTGAAAATAATTTGAGTAATTTTCTAAACTTTCATGTAATAAAACTCATAAAATCAGATTCAAAATTTTCTTGAAGACATGCATGTGATATATGGCTTTTTGACCCTTTTACCCTTCATTAATTAATTAATAACAATTTCACCCCTTATTCAAAACTATCCACTAATTTGTCCCTCTTCAATCGATTAACTTGAATATTTAATCTATTAAATGGTCAAAACAGACAAAAATAGTTTACTCAAGATTAAATCTCTCTCTTTAATCGATTAAGAGGGATATTTAATCGATTAAAACTTATATTTAATCGATTAAATATCTCAAATGAGCGTGAAAGCATTGATTGAATGAGGCAAACAAGGAAAACTCGTTGGTTTACCGCATAGCGAGAACCAATCTTGATTCATTAACGCATTTGAGTTGTTCCATGAATACAAATTTTCACATAATGCTTGCCAAGTGACCTTTGGCTCCCAACTCAGACCTGTCCCTAGTTTAAGAACATCCTGAACTATGATTGGTTTACCTTTAATCCAACGTTGTTGGAAGAGAAATAGTCCTTCTTCTGACAAGTCATTTGACACTGGACAATATATGTTATTATCATTCGTGCCATCTCTAAAAGCAGCTCTTATCATAGATTTACTGCTTAATATTGCTTATTTCTGAAAAGTTTTGTGCTCAATTTTGCAAAAATTCTTCAGCATGTCACGAATTTTGGCTTCCAACTTAGAAATACATCCATTTGGAAGTATGGACTTCAGCTCCCATACATAGTCACCACAACCCCTCATTTCTTTTAGAGCACATATAATACTTCCATCACTGTTAGCATTCCAATCAGTATATATCTCAACAGTACTCTCTGAAGTCCCTAAATCACAATATATGGTTGAGGATGACCACCATGCATGTACTCACTGCCCTTATTAATATATTCAAACTTCAGTTCAGGCCGGGGTGAAATACTTCCATTTCATATTTCTTCACAACAAGTAAGACAGATTTCAAACAAACACTTGGGACAGCCAAAACTTAATTATTATAGTAAACTAAACCTTAATCATCCCCTTTGAATGTAGCGAGTTTTCCTTGTTTGTCTCATTCAATCAATGCTTTCACGTTCATTTGGAATATTTAATCGATTAAATATAATTTTTAATAGATTAAATATTCAAGTTAATCGATTAAAGAGGGAGATTTAATTGATTAAATCTCGAGTCAACTATTTTTGCCTATTTTGACCATTTAATCGATTAAATATTTAAGTTAATCGAGTAATGATGGGCAGGTTAGTAGATAGTTCTGGGTAAGGGGCAAAATGATTATTAATTAATTAATGAGGGGCAAAAGGGTCAAAAAGACTATGATATATGGTTAGAAAACTCTCATCACGTAGAATAATTTACAAGATCAATTGCAAAAAATTTCAAAAGAAATTTTATCATGAATTTACTGATTGAGAAAATTATATTAAGTTTTACTTTTTTTATTAATATCATTGCATTTCTTTGTTATTTTTTTTATCGCCTCTTGTAATTTTGAATGTTTTTCAAAAATTCATATGGTTTTTTAAAATCTTATAAACTCATATTGTGTTTTCAAATCTTATAAATTATATTAAAATCCATTAAAATCTAATCTTATGAAATCTTGATTGTAAAAAATGTCTTTTAAAAAGTCTTTAAAGTCTCTCAAATTCTAATAGTCTTTTAAAATCTATTAGATTTTTTATCTCAAAAAAATCTTTCAAAATCTTAATCCAATACACCCCTAACTTTCTTTTATCATGATTTTTGTGGGAAAAAACGACCATCATATAACAGGAAGCAAAATAATTTTTCCTAGTGAAAGAAAAATGCATCTGGGTCTCATACATGTAATAAAAACAAAAAAGGTTGTTGCGGAAACCAATGGGTCAATAGGTAAAAATTTTTATATCCTGTTACGTATATTTATTATTTTAAAGGATGATTATTTTATTTAATTTTTTTTATCCACTTTCTTTTTTCATTATTTTTATGAGAAATTATCCGTTTACAATTTTTTTTTATAAATTTTTACAAATTACACTATGTACTTTCGGAAATATATAGTATAACTTAGTGTATTTCTGGGAGTACAAATATAGTTTGTAAACAAAAAATATGTAAATATAACCCTCTATTTTTATTATATATTTTTCTCTTACTTAAAAGATATAATTTTATATTTTTTAAAAGGATAATTATCAAACCCTTAGTTTTAATAAACCGTAACTGCAAAAAAAAAAAAAATTAATTTAATAATTTGAATATCAAGTGTTAATACGTGAAATTTGTTTATTTTTAGTAACTATTAATAGGAGTTTGAAATATTAATAGACCCGATTAATTCAGTTTCGGTTTGTAAGAATTGAGGTTTCCAAAAGTCAAATCCATTATCTTTTTAAGTAGGTCAAATCTAGCTAAATAGACAAAAATTAGATGACCATACCAAATTAGACAAAAATTATCTTAGTAAATGAAAGTGGGAATAGAAAATTAGATGACCATACCAAATAATAGTTTTGGAAAAAGCTATATGGTGCGGGTGGTTATTTATTTGAACGATTTAACAGCAAAAAATGAACAACGAGTTCAACGCGTTTCAATCAATTAAGAGAGTATGCGTTTCGCTGAAAAGACAGGCTGACGATGTTATTAGCAAAATTAAAACATTGGCGTCCACCACCGTCACATCGTGGATAGAATAGCTGGACATGTGGAAGTTAGGAAGCCAGTGGTGTGGCGGTGAGCTGTCCCAAGTTTCATGCTCCCATGCTTCGTACTTCAAAAATTTTGTGGAATATTTACGATATTGGCAACAGATAATATAAAAAATTTGGTCCTGATAAATCTTCATAGATAGATAGCAATTTGGATTGACACAATAAAAATTTAACACGAATGTAAATACATTTAATATAAATACAATATAAATTTAAATTTTGGTTGACACTTTTAACACAAATATCATTTTTTTATTTTATGGGCTAACACAATATAATACAAATAATTGATAAATTTATAATATATTATATATTACGCTGGTTGACACGATATGACATATATAAACTATTAATTATAAAATTATATTATTTATTATATGAATCGACACAAAATTATATAATACGAATAATAGGTTTATGATACAATACGATATAAATAATTTATAAAAGAATTAATTCATGACAATTTTAGGCTTGCGAGTTGACATGTAACACAATATTTTTTTTTTTCAAATCAATTTTTTCCCACTCAAATATAATACAAATTTAAAATGAATTTATCCAAATACTAACTTTTCATTTCGTGTCGAAAGTTGTCACTCGTGTAAAATATCACGAAAATTAATATATTTGAAATTTTATATTTTTAAAAAAGATGTATTTGCTATTTTTTATAATTTAAAATTTTCTTTTCTGAAAATATCAAAATAATATAATAATAGTTCTTTGTATTCATATTATACTTTAAAATTTTAATTTTAACTTTTTATAAATTAACAAGGCAGAGTAAAAAAATTGTAATTAATTATTAAAATTTAAGTATGAATAATTTTAAAAAATTTCTCAATTTATAAAATAAATAGTTTTTAATTATTATGCCTTACACTAAAATATATTATAAGTTACTCAGCTTTTTAAATTTTTTCAATTAATTATTTATTCTATAATTTTTAAAATATTAAATTAATTATGCATACATTTTTTATAATTTTAAATATTTTATAATCTATACTTTTTTTGTAAATAAAAGATTAGAACATGATAGTTAAAATATCGATTTATCACTATAATTTTATGATTTTTTTCATCAAAATAATTTTACCAATCTTTGAAGAACTTTACGATTTTTTTTATATTAAAATTTTGTGTTTTATAATTTTTTTCCATTTTTATTTTTACATAAAATCTCAATTTTAACTAATTTGAATTAAATATCAATATCCCATAGACAAACACAAAATATTTATTAAGTGAAAGTACATCGGAAGATGATAACCACGATTTTCTTCCGAAAAACAATGTTATATTTTCCTAGTAAACTGTCACAGACTCACAATATAAAAAAAAAGAAAAAAACAAACTATAATAAAATCAGAAATATTATTTTTAAAAATAATTCACAATTTTTTTAAAAACTAGTGGTCCTTCTTCCGTTCTTCGTTCCAAACAGAAGTATCACGTAAAAACCAGATGTGATTGTTTAATTGATAAAATTCTTGATCATGAACTGCATTGCATGCAAGAGGGCACAATTAGAACACCGCAACTTCCGACCGACACGCTGTCAACCATAAATGGTTGCACGCGATTCCTGGCGCTTGCATACACAATAGTTTTTCAATTTTAAAAGTCAGTTCTGTATTAAATGATAGTTTAGTTGACATATAAGAGATGAGAAAATGAAGGTAAAAATAGTGACGTAGTCACATTCACACCAGCAGGTGCCAAGGCACCTGCTTGTTTTATTTTAATTTTTACTTATTATATATATTATATAATTGATTATAATTAATTAATGTTAAAATTATAATTTGGTACCACCTAAATAAAAAAATTAAATACTTAATACAAAGTAACGACAAACTATCTAAATACAAACAAATAATGAGGAATGTGTATAATACGGTTATTTTTGTGTTTCACCTTTTTTACTTTTTATCTTGTTTTTTTTTCTCTTTATTCTAATCAATTATGTTATTTATTTTTATTCTTATTATTAAAAAAAAGACTTCTAAACTTAATTACAAAAATGATTAGTTGATCTATTTTAAAATTTGGGTACAACTAAACTAAATAAACCCATTTAAAAGTAGGGAATATGGTTTATCTTTTTAAAAGACACAACATTGTGTCCTTTTAATTTTTGATATTATATCTTACTGATAAGACATAGTTATAATATGAAAAAAAATTCCTCAATCACTTCAACTGAAGTAGAGAGAGAAAAAATGTAACTTTTGATAATTTGTGTAATTACGATAAATATTTTGAAAATTTGATATGTCAAATTTTTTGGCACCACCTAAATTTTTGGGCTAGCTTCGCACTGAGTAAGAGTATGTATTCAATCTTCTCCAATATTATCTCTGGGAGGAATTTAAAACTTTAATAGTAGATTTGTTCCGAATAAAATTACTGGTAAAAGACATATGTGATTGATCTAAAAATAAAATAAAAAGTCAGTTTTTTACTTTTCTTTAATCCAAAATCAATTAATAAAGATACAAGTTTAATCAACTCGCTGAATTATTGATCATGAAATCTACCACAAAGATTTGCGGGCGTCAGCTATTTTATCCCTAATTAGTAGCTATATATTCGCGGATAGGTACTGTAATATTGTTTAGAAAACACTTACTATTTTAATAAACATTTTTATTGGAGGAAGGTTATACTTACAACTTTTTTTTTTACAATATTTTACAATCATATCTTATCACCGTTGATTTCCGTCAATTAACGGTTATCATTTATTGTGAATTAATAATTAATTAATGAATTTAATTTGTTAAAATGATAACCGTTGATTGACAAAAATCAAGGGTGATAAGATATAGTTGTAAGAGGTTGTATAAAAAAAAATTGTAACTATAACCTTACCCTTTTTATTATATGAATATTATAGATATGTTTATTAGAAATATTATATTTATAAATTTTTTATTTATAAATTCTTACAAACTACATCTTAATAATATATAAAATCTTCATCCAAACTTTGGCAACTTTACTGACGTGTCACTCTCTCCTTCATTCTTAGGTTTGTGTTCACACTTGAAAGAATTTGAAATGTTTTTTCTTTTGGAAACTTTTAAAATTCGAATTTTCAAAATCATGGGTGAGAAAAATAGTTCAAATTATGTAGTGGAAGACACATGCATTAATGATCCACTACTTTCTACATAGGTTATTGTAAGGACTAATAATTGTTGGCAGCTTTGTATTAATAACTCATTACTTTTTGCATTGGTGGGTGGAAAAGTATTTAAATTCAAAATTTAAACTTAAAAGTGAGAAAAAAGTTCATCATTAATATCTCACTACTTTCTGCATAGGTAATTATTAACCCTATTAATATCCCACTATTGGGCTTAATTATTAAAAAATGAAATTATTTTGAGTATAAATAAGATATGTGTTACTGAGTTTTTTCATTTGGTAATTAACTTTTGTTCATATGTTTCTTTTTTTCTCTGTCTATTTGTCTTCTTCATCTTCTCAAGTTGTTCTTCCATTATATGAACATATAACTTTTTTTTTGTAGCTCTATTGTAGAGTAAAGCTGACAGGATGATTTGGAATCACTAGAATATGTACTTCTTTACTTCCTTAAAGGACGGTATGACATTCTTCTCTATCTTTTTTTCTTTTACAAGTATTTTTCCATAACCCAATACCATGAACGATATGATATAATAAAATGTCTTTACTTTTAAATGACTAAATATGTTTAGCCTTGTTATCAAAAAAAAAATATGTTTAGCCTTCCTTGTTTGTGCTTTTTGTGCACCATCTCAAAATTCAACACGGTAAAAATTTATCTTTTATGTTAAAGTGCTTATATTTTCTATCTTTAATGTCTGCAAGAGCAAGATGAATTTTTCCTCTATTCTTTTTGTCCATACATAATTTATTACTAACTGTTGTTGTTCTTTAATTTATTTTTGTTCTTGACATATATGTTTACCGAGATGGTGAAAATGATGATTTTGATATGGATGATATTACTTTGACCTCATAAAACCATCATATATTTATTCAAAGGATGTTCGAAGTGTGCCATATACTAGACCAGTGCAACCCAGCAACGTAGTTTCAAATGGTAATTTAGAAGAAGACAAGATAGAATAAACTAGAATGTTGCTCTAGTTCTATACTTTTGTTGCTGGAATGTTGTTCTCACATGTTTGTCATGAAATTGTAAAATGTCATTATGCATTATGTGTAGGGAACGAGGAGTCAGCATCTCATTTTATTTTTTACTTGATGTTTTACTTTTTTACAATAAGCTACATGTCTTTTAATATTCCTAGAATCAATAATTATTATAGTTGTTACATGTATTAGTTTATTCATCATTGAAATCCTTCAAATTTAACTCAACAGAAATGAGTAGTCATTCAAATATAAATTCCTTTGTTTTAATTTCAAAAAATAAATAAAATTTAATAAAATGAATTTATATCAAAACACATACAAGGGAAAAAAAATTCAAAAAAATAAATTATGCGTTATGTTTTAGGAAACAAGGAGCCACCATGTCATTAAATTTTTTGAGTGTCTTTAATTTTTCCCCCATAAGATTGTGCATTAAAATTTTTATATAGAAATGAATAGATGTTGTTAAATGGACATTCATGTTAATTAAATTACTGCAATGGAAAACGACAAACTACCAATGGATTGTCATCTTCATAAGGTTACATATACAAAAAGTAATCGTGCATAATCATAATCATCAAAAAATAGTTCATAAAGCATATTATGGTTGATTATTATTATTACAATTATGGAAAATCAATAGATGCTTTTTTTACAACTAACAGTATTTGAAAAGGCAAAACTCAAGCAATCTATCCATTCGTTTTTATCATAATATCCCCTCAAATTTTCCAGATAATTGCATTGGAAAAGTAATTAGATGGCTTAATTAAAATTATTAACAAATTAAAATGGAACATTATTTAGCAAAACTATTTTTTTTTAAATAAAGAAATATAGGAATGCAATTAGGTGGGACATAGCAGCCTAAACTATATTTTAATATTTTTCTTTTAAAAATTATATGGCTTAATTGAGCAATATAATTAGGGATTGGAGATATCTGCTTTAAATGCTCATATTGAAAATATTAAACTAGAAGAGAAATTGGTGGCTTTTCAATTCCAAAATATAATACAGGTGTGTGAAGTTTTTTTATCTTCCAATAAATTTATCATAATTAGCATTGAAACCACCGTCCTATAAAAACAAAAGCGAAAATTCCATAAGGCAACAAGTTTTTTTTTATAAAAAAAACAATTCCTAAATATAATATAAAAAAAAAAAAATTCAAGTATTTTTTTTAAAAAAAGTTTAACATATATGATTTAAATATTTAAAAAATTTAAATAAAAACAAAAAATTATAAATTAAAAGCATTTTTCGTCTCAACCATAAAATGCTCTCTCGATTTAATAATAGTATAGTTATAAATTCAATAATATTTCAAAGTACTCGGAATAGTAAAAGTTAAAATTTAAAGATAGTTTACCAATTTTTTTTTAAGATAGTGAAACAATATTGACTGCAAAAACACCAATATTTTATGTACAAGTATATTTTTTAAAAAACTTTTAACATAAATATTTTAAATATATATGTAGAACCAATATTAAATTTATTTAAAAAAGTTATTAAAAAAAGCTTTTTATAAAATATATACAATTAATACAAATTATGTTAAATTTTAAATTTTAAAATTAAATAAAAAAATGACATCTATTATTCTGTAAAAAAATAAAATATAAAAATTTAATCACTGTAAAAATGAATGATCATTCAATAACCAGTGACCATCCAACTCTTGCATCATATAAAGATATTTGTCATTAAGTATTTTACATACAATTTTAATATTTCTCACACTTTCTAAAAAATTGTTACGCCTATTAATAATATTTTTTTTCATAGATAGCCTATTGATAATATTTATTATTATATCTATTAGGTGGGAAAATATTTAATAGGGTTAATTTATATTTTCTGAATTTAAATTTTGAACTTTATAAGTGAGAAAAAAGTTCAGCATTTAATGTTTCTGCCGTGCAAAAAAAGATATATATTAAATTTAATATAAAATTATAGATTAAATAAAAAATATTTAAAATTAGAAAAATAAATACATAGTTGTTAAAAAAAATTCAAAATTGAAAATTAAATGAAAAAAATAAGAAGTGACATATTTAAACTTTAAAAGAAAAAAAATTAAAAATTGCTCTTAAAAATAAAGAAAAATTCCGTACAAGTATTTTTAAATTTTCATTAACATAAACATTTTAAATATATGTGTATAACCAATATAAAAAATTAAAAATTATAGAAAAGATAAAAAAATTAATTTTTCAGAAAAACATTTATCTTTAATACAAAATGATTTAATTTTTAAATTTTAAACTTTAATAATAAAAATGACATCTATCGTTCTCTAGAATTATACAAAATTTAAATAAATATAAAATTATATATTAAACAAAAAAATATTTAAAATTAAAAAAATATATGTATAGTTGATAAAAAATAAAATGCAAAAGAATAAAAAATGACATATTTATACTTTAAAAGAAAATAAATTCAAATTTTAATTCAAAAAAATAATACAAAAAGAAAACATTTTTTCGTACATGCATTTCTTTAAAAACATATTTAACATAAACGTTTTAAATATATATGAATAACCCATTTAAAAAAATATGAAAAATTATAAAGAAGTATAACCAAAAAATTGAATATATATATACTTAAAACCAAAGTAAAATTACACTTATAATTATATTTAATTATTTGAAATTAAAATATAAATCAGTCATAACTTATTATTTTTAAAGGTTCTTTTTTTCTGCAATGACTGCAGCTAACTTATTTACATTAATCTCAAAATGACGTCGTTTTGGAGCAGAAATTAATGTATTCTTATAATTTTAATTTATTTCAGGGTTATAATAGTATTTATCATTATAATTTTTTATTCTTTCAATAGAGAACGATGTCATTTTGAGAGTAAATGAAAATAAGTTATATGCAAACACTGTAGAAATACTTTTCTCTATTTTTAAATATAAAAATCTTTGTGTGGCTAAGAGTTTATTACAATATTAAATGTAATAACTCAAATTATATTTGTCCACTATTCATCTAATATATATATGTCACAAATACACACTCTTTATAAAGTCGATTTAGAGACAACTATAGAAAACATAGATAGATAATCATATAGATGTTTATAAAGTCGATTTAGAGACAACTATAGAAAACATAGATAGATAATCATATAGATGCAACTATAGGAACTTTTTTTTTTTATAAATATAAAAGTTTATTACATCCTGATATAAAATAATGACAAATAGAGATGGCAAAATAGGCTCGGCCCGTAGGGCCGACCCATTCCACCTGGCAACACTTTTTTTCTTATATTTATTGTATAACAAACCATGCCGACGTAAAAAGAATGACCATTCAGTGAACAATGATCATCTAACTCATGTATCATAAAAAGATATTTTCTATTAAGTATTTAATATTTAATATTTAAAATTTAAACTTTTCAAATTTGATTTTTGAACTTTAAGACTGGAAAAATAGTTCAACATTTAATGTTTCAGCGGTGGGAGAAACGATATATAAATTAAATTACTGTAAAATTATAATTTAAACAAAAAAAGATTTAAAATTATAAAAAAATATGTATAGTTGATAAAAAATAATTTAAATGCAAAAAAATAAGAAATGACATATTTATACTTTAACAGAAAATAAATTTTAATTTTAATTTAAAAAAATAATATAAAAAGAGAACATTTTTTGGTACAAGTATTTTTTTAAAAACATATTTAACATAAACATTTTAAATATATATGAATAACCAATTTAAAAAAAATATAAAAATTATAAATAAGTATAACCAAAGAATTGAATATATATACTTAAAACCAAAGTGAAATTACACCTATAATTATATTTAATAAATCTAAATTTTATGTGACTTTAAGATATAAATCAGGTATAACTTATTATTTTTAAGGGTTCATTTTTTGCAACGACCGCAAATAACTTATTTGCATTAAGCCCAAAATGACGTCGTTTTGGGGCGGGAATTAAGGTATTTTTTAATTTTAATTTATTTCAGGATTATAATAGTCTTTATCATTATATTTTTTAATCTTTCAAAAGAGAACGATGTTGTTTTGGGAGTGAATGCAGATTACTTATCTGCAATCACTATAGAAATATTTTTCTGTATTTTTAAATATAAAAATCTATTATATGCTGATATAAAATATTGATAGTTAGAGATGACAAATTGGTCTCGATCTATCCCGTCTGCCAACATATATTTTTTTCTTCTCATATTTACTGTCTAGCAAACCCATCATTGTGTGGCTAAATGTTTATTAGAATATTAAACGTAATAACTCAAATATTTTTTAACTCTTCATCTAATATATATATATATATATATATATATATATATATATATATATATATATATATATATATATATGTCACAAATACATAATATTTAGAAAGCCGATTTAGAGACAACTATAAAAAATATAAATAGATAATAATATGGATGCAACTATAAGAACTTTTTTTGATAAATATAAAAACCTAATACATGCTGATATAAAATGCATATAAAATGCTGACAAATAGAGATGACAAAATGGGCTCGGCCCGTAGGGCCGGCCCACTCCACCTGGCAACATTTTTTTTTCTTATATTTACTGTCTAACAAACTATGCCGATATAAAATGTTGACAATTAAAGATAACAAAATAGGTTCGGCCCGGAGGGCCGACCCACTCCGCCCTCCAATACTTCCCCATTATATTTATTGTCTAACAAATCCGTCTTTGTGTGGCTAAGATCATTGGATTTACTGTTATAAATATTTCAGAAACAAACATCTATAAAAAATGAACAATTATATCATGATAAATGAAAGTCTATCTCTAAAAAATACTAAAAGAAGTCTAGTCAAACTACGTAATTTTTGAATGATTACGGGACAACCGAATATAATGGCATTTGCATTTTATATCAAATGACAATGATGCCTTTGCAAAGTTTGGTGGATCGTAAGTAATCACTAAGCCGAGGCCATAGATATAGAATTTTATACATGGAGTGGAGTTCCATTAGAACTAACAACAAAATTAATTCTTATTGATTACTCAATTAATACTTATACAATTAAGGTAATGAATAGTCATTTGAATTACCACATTCAACTTCAACTATGAAGTGTTTGTTAGAATATTAAACATAATAACCCAAATATTTGCCAATTCTGTATGTACAAAAAGTTAGAGTTAAGTACCTAATAGTTTTGATTTAAATAAAATGCAGAGATATACTTTTACGATTTGCGTTAACTTTTACGATATAGACAAACCGATTTCTTTTTTCTCCGTGCATCGCACGAGTAATAGACTAGTTATATATTATGGGTAGACAGGGTAGTACATATTAGAAATGTTATTAGAACCGGATCGGCCATTGACCCGGATGAGGTACCGAGTCACTGAGTTAATGGTTCAACCGGCGGGTCACTGGTTGAACCGCATAAATCAGATATATATATATATAAATTTATATTTTATATTTAATTATATAATAAATATTTTAAATAGTGCCATTTAAACAATAACCTGATGTAGTTTAGTGGTATTTGCTATGTTGTATATAATCAATACAAGGGGTTCGAATCCCATTAGATGCAATTTTTGAAATAATTCGGCGCTCCTCACTCTAATTTGTTGGGTTCGAATCCCACCCTGGTCCAATTTAATAACACTGCGTATTAGAATGTATGTATGTATTACCTATAGTAGTGTAATTTGTAAGAGTTTAAAATTTTTTACCTTAAACTTCAATTTGAATACACACAACACGTAATACAAATACTTTATGTCAACCACGCATTCAACAAGCAAGCACAAATAAACAAAACAAAATTATTTCAAATTTTATTTATTTGAGAACATGTTTTAAGGGGGCGTATTGGATTGAGATTTCAAAAGATTTTAATGGATTATTTTCGGACAAAAAATCCACTGGTATTCGATAAAGGACTGAAAAAAAGTCACGTAGTATTTGATTAGGATTTTAAAAGATTATTTTAGAGTCCATCCAAATCTATTGGTATTCAATCAGGATTTTAAACAAAGAAAAAACAATCTTGTGGTATTCAAAAATCTAACGATTTTAATGGATTTTCTATTGGTGTGGATTTCGTGAGACTTTTTAGTGAGAAATATAAATAGGAAGCCTCTCTCACAATCTCACCCTAACCCCTAGGATTTCTTGAGATTTCTCTATTGCAGTGTTTTCGTCTTCCTTTGATGGGTTGACCCGCTTAAAACCAGGTTCAGCATGGAATGGAAGCTTCATCAAAGATCAAAAACAGCAGATTTTTGAGCGATTTTCATCACAAAATAACCCAAAAAAACAAACCAATAAGATTATAATATAATCCATCTCAAAAACAACATATTTTTGAAAGCTCTTGAAGTTTAAAAAATGATTTTAAACAAAGAAAAAACAATCTTGTGGTATTCAAAAATCTAACGATTTTAATGGATTTTCTATTGGTGTGGATTTCGTAAGACTTTTTAGTGAGAAATATAAATAGGATGCCTCTCTCACAATCTCACCCTAACCCCTAGGATTTCTTGAGATTTCTCTATTGCAGTGTTTTCCTCTTCCTTTGATGGATTGACCCGCTTAAAACCAGGTTCAGCCATGGAAGCTTCGTCAAAGCTAAAAAACAACAGATTTTTGAGCGATTTTCATCACAAAATAACCAGAAAAAACAAACCAATAAGATTCTAATATAATCCATCTCAAAAACAACATATTTTTGAGATCTCTTGGAAGTTTAAAAAATGATTTTTCAAACTATGGGTCGCAATTTTTCTTGGCATAAAAATGTATGATTTTTGTATTAAAAATAACATAAAATCCTCAAACCAATTTTCGTTTTACACCAATGAAACAAGATCAATTTAAAGAAAGATTGAAACTTTCATATTATAAACCCTATATTTCGTAACAATACATTCATGAACGAAATTCCTTCACTATAGGAAACGATTTCAAACAATTTTTGTATCAATAGATAACTAAAAACTTATTTTTCAAAAGCCCAAAACAATTTAATGAATACTTAGAAATTCAAGTTTTAATATATTGATTGAAAATAATTTGAGAAAGTTTCTAAACTTTTATGTAATAAAACTCAGAAGGAATTTGGATCCTCTGGTCTACGAAGTGGTGTCAGGTTGAACCCAAAGAGCAGTCAAGTCAGATGATCCATATGAAAGTAACAGTGGCTAATAATATGTCTTTCCTTTGTACGGCTATCTATGCCAACCCGAGAGAAAATGACCGTAAGCTGCTCTGGGAAGATTTAAAGAATCTTAGCAGAAATATTTCAGAGCCTTGGTTAGTAGTGGGGACTTTAACGAGATCTCTAGTGTTATGGACAAAACATGTGGCACCCCCTAATAAAACAAAGTGTGATTTCTTTGCTTATGTTCTACAGGAGTGCGAGCTTGGTGATATGGAATTTTCTGGTTCTAAGTTTACTTGGCAAGGTCCAAAATGGGGCGATCTACGTAGAGTTTACAAAAGATTGGACAGATTTGTTGCAAATCTCAATTGGCGTCTTCAGTTTGATAATGCCAAGGTTTGCCATCTTCCTAGAATTTTATCAGATCACTGTCCCATTTGGTTTAATCTATTTTCTAATTGTGATCCGGGAGGAAAGAAACCTTTTAGGTTCCTTGCTGCATGGCAGGAACATAGCAGATTCAATAGTTTAATGGATTCTCAATGGGAGAAGGAATTTGACATCCCTTATATGTTACAGCGGTTCATGCCAAAAGTGAGAAGTTGGAATAAGAAAGTATTTGGGGATATTAACAAGAAAAAAGAAAGAATCACAAAAAATATTGAGCGAATTCAGAATCAGGTAATCTTGAATGACTCAGAAAGATTGAAGAGAATGGAATTGGATTTGCAAAAACAACTTCAAATTGTCCTAGAGGAAGAGGAGCTACTGTGGTTTCAAAAATCCAGACATAAGTGGATAGAAGATGGGGATCGTAATACAAGATTCTACCATTTGAACACGGTAATAAGAAGAAACTCCAACAGGATTAATCGGCTTCAGAATGAAAGTAACCAATGGATTTCGGATCCGGAGGGACTAAAAGAAATGATTATTCTGTTCTACAAAAGCCTATTTACAGAAGATATTGCTAATAGGAGATGGTTGGATTCAGCGAGTTTGTGGCCTCCTTTAACCAGCTAGGATCAATGTAATATGGTGAAGAATCCCTCCCTGGAGGAAATTAGGCACTATATTTTTGACATGCAACCTTATAAGGCTCCAGGAATTGATGGATTCTCGTCCTTGTTTCATGCAACCTTGTTCATGAAGTTTGGCAGAATCCAAATCTGCTATCAACAATTAATTCCACATTATTGGTGCTTATCCCTAAGGTCCAGGGCCCAACAAGCATCAAACAGCTTAGACCGATTTCACTTTGTCCAGTTCTCTACAAGCTAATTTCTAAATTGGTTGTTCAACGCTTGAGACCGATTTTGGAGAAGCTCATCTCACCTACACAAGCTAGTTTTGTTCCAAGAAGGCATATCCAAGATAATATTGTGATAGTTCAGGAACTCATTCACAGTATGCATCGTATGAGGGGAAAGAAAGCTTATATGGCAGTGAAGATAGATTTAGAAAAGGCTTATGATAGGCTTAACTGGAATTTTATTCATCGGATATTAAAGGAAGCTCAAATTCCGGAGAAGCTAATCGAGATTATAATGGTTTCAGTGAAATCTACCTCTATAAATATTCTTTGGAATGGAGGAATGACTCAAGAATTCCATCCATCACGAGGTATTCGGCAAGGTGATCCAATTTTGCCTTATCTTTTTGTCCTGGGAATGGAGAAACTCTCACATATCATTGAAACTGCTGTTAAAGGAAATCTTTGGTTGCCTATTAGAGCTGGTAAGGAAGGGCCGAGCATCTCACATCTCAGTTTTGCTGATGATTTAGTGTTGTTGCTGAAGCAAATGAAGATCAGATCCAGAATATGTCTAAATGCCTTAGATTATTTGAAGAAACATCTGGCCAAAAAATTAATGTGCAGAAGAGTAGCATATTCTTCTCAAAAAATACAGATGGAGACTTGGCTTTGAGATTAACAAATCTGAGTGGTTTCAAAAGAGTGAAAAATGTTGGGAGATATTTGGGGGCTTGGATGCAGCATGGTAGAGTGACTAAGCAACATTATGGAGATATTATAGATAGAGTCAAGCAAAGACTTTCAGGTTGGCAAGCAAAATGTCTTTCACAAGCAGGGAGGGTCACTCTTACACAGTCAGTGTTGGCCACTATACCTTCGTTCCAAATGCAATGTGGAAAACTGCCCATTGGAGTGTGTAATGAGCTGGAGAAATTACAAAGACAGTTTATATGGAGGGACAAGGAGGAAAAAAAAGAATGCATCTGATAAACTTGAACACTTTGACCACTCCTAAGTTAATCGGAGGTTTGGGATTAAAGAAGACAACATTATTCAATGATGCTTTTTTAGCTAAAATGGCTTGGAATATATTCACTAATCCGAACTCATTGTGGGCTAAAGTGCTGAGGGCTAAATATTCTGGAAACAGTACAGGTATGGAGATATTTTATTGCAATATTGAGGATTCTTTGCTTTGGAAAAATATCTGTCGAATGTGGAAAAAAATGGAAGACCGCACTAGTTGGGAAATAGCAAATGGTAATAGTATCATGTTTTGGAAAGAAAAATGGGCAATAGGGGACAGTAGACTCATGGATCGGTCATTGTCACCAATTCCTTGGGAAGAAGCCACAAAAAAAGGTAGCTGATTATGTGGATGATAATGGTGGATGGAAGTATGAAGAGCTATCAGTTTGGCTCCCTTATGAGATACTACAAATTATTAGAAGTCACCTCCCTCCCAATTCTTTAGATGGCCCGGATATGTTAAAGTGGCAGGTTTCAGGAGATGGAAGAGTTTCAGTGAGTAATATCTATAAGCTATTGGATACTCAGACAAGATCCTTTACTAATAATTCTGAAGTTTGGAAATTAATTTGGAAATGGAAAGGCTCACAGAGAATTAAACTATTTATGTGGAAGGTAGCTCATGATAAGTTACCAACAAAAAAGAGATTGGCTAACTTGCATTTGGGTGATCCGATGTGATTGATGTGCAACGATGGAGAAGAGTTTGCACACATTGCGGGACTGCTGTTTTGTAAGGAAAATTTGGAATAATCTTGGTTCCAGTTCGGTTTGTAACAACTTCCTTACATTTGATGTTCAGGAATGGCTCATATCCAATTTGAAAGTGCAAACAGAAGTCTTGAGAGGAACTCCTTGGCATACTGTGTTTGCGGTGACAATTTGGAAAATATGGTTATGGCGAAATGATAGGCTTCATGGCAATCAGGGCTACTCAAATGAAATTAATCTAAGCAGTATTATTAGCTATGCAGAGGAGATCTGGTCAGTGGCAAGTAGGAAAGAGGTTGGTGACACTCATCGAGGGAGAGAGGAGATTCTAATTCGTTGGAATTTTCTTGAAATGGGATGGGTCAAAGTAAACACAGATGGAGTGGTCAAAGGAAATCCGGGTATGGCAGCTTGTGGAGGAGTGATTAGAGACTGCGCTGGCAAGTGGTTAAATGGATTCTCTAACCGAATTGGTATTTGCAATGCTATTGTGGCAGAACTTTGGGGAATTTTAAAGGGGAATGAAATAGCTTAGGAAACAGGTTGGCGAAAAATCATCATTGAAAGTGATTCGGAAGTAGCAATCACGTGGCTCACCCAGATAGGAGAGCCAGCCTGTGAGTCTCACATTGTGACTCGTATACGGGCATGGATGAATAAAGATTGGTTAGTGAAGATAAACCACACTTATAGAGAAGGTAATTGATGTGCTGATTGGCTCTCTAACCTTCCCTTCGAAAATCTAGAGCAAGAGGATTATTGTTCCTTTCCTGATCCTACCTTAGGAATTTATTTGCTGTATTTAGCTGATTTAAGTGGTTTGGGTAGAACTCGTTGTATTTCTTCTTTTTAGCCTGGTTGGGGTCATACCCCATCTAGGATACCAAAAAAAAAAAAAAAAAACTCAGAAATTCAGATTCAAAAATTTCTTAGAACACTCAATGAAAACATGCATATGATATATGGTTAGAAAACTCTCATCACGTAGAACAAAAACCCCAAGGTTTTCAAGATCATTTGAAAAAAAATCCAAATGAAATTTTATCATGAACTTTAGGTTCTATATGTAAATTTAGAATAATTTTAATAAATAAATAAAAATTGGGTCTTATAATAATATATGCATAGCTCTGATACCAAATGAAGAAGATAATTTTTAATTCATTAGTCAAACCCAAGAGCATGAACAAGAAAATGTTAATGCATGGAGGACTAGTATAATTTTAGGTATGTGAAGAGTTGTTGCTAAGTAATTTTAAATGTTTGTTAAAAATTATATTACGTTTTATTGATTGAGAAAATTATATTAAATTTTACTTTTTTTTATTAATATCATTGTATTTCTTTGTTTTTTTATTGACTCTTGTAATTTTGAATGTTTGTTAAAAATTCATATGGTTTTTTAAAATATTATAAATCCATATTGTCTTTTTAAATCTTATAAAATCTATTAAAATCCTTTAAAATCCAACCTTATGAAATCTTGATTGTAAAAAATGTCTTTTAAAAAGTCTTTAAAGTCCGCCCAATTCTAAATAGTCTTTTAAAATCTATAAGATTTTTTATCTTAAAAAAATCTTTCAAAATCCTAATCCAATACACCCCCCTAAATAAAAGCATCATGTGGTATTGTTTTAATTTGAATAATTAATTTAAGCATAACGAATTCTATTAGTTAATTAATTTACTACATTAACTATAAGTCTATAATTTATGTCACACCACTTAAAAGTACTACAAAAACTTACATTGGTTTGAATCTCCATGTTTTGACTACTTGCAAAAATATATTAAGTAAAAAATTGATTGTGTATTGTTTTGGACCTTTTTTATAGGCTCATAACTTCTAGAAGCAACAACTAAAGATAAGTGATAAGTTAAAGAGATAAGAGATAGGATTCTCTATCCTATGCCTAAAGGATAAGCGATGAAACATTTTATCCTATCCCCCATCAATTTGACTTAGGACTCTTGATAGAACCCAAGTTTTATCATGGAACAGAATGAAAGAGATGAGAAAGAACAGAGAAACAAAGAGATGAGAAAATTGAGAATTTTTTTATTCAATCTTTCAACAACCTCCACAATTACCTTTCCCCCCTTTTTATACTCTCTAGTAACAGGACTCAAAAGATCCCTTGGACCAACAAATTCCACTTCACTACCACCTATGAAGCACCGACACTTCTAAAATCTCAACGTGTCGTGTCCGACACTTTCCGACACTCTCGGACACTTCGACACTCCCCGACACTCCAACACGCGTAATAGAAATTTAAAAAAAGGTTCAAATGTTACGTTTGGTTGAGTTTTTAGTTTCAACTATTAGATTCGTTGGATTACGATTACCATTTTATTAAGTTTAATATAAATATTTGGAATATCTTATGTTTTTTTCCAAAATTTAGGAATATTATAAGTTTAGATTCATTTTTTTGTTAAATTATTAAATATTAAATATAATATATACTACATAAATTAAAAATATTATTTAATATCAAAATGTGTCCTAACGTGTCGAAATCTAACATTTTTTAAAATTAACGTGTCAGAGTGTCGTATCGTATCGTGTCACGTGTCCCGTGTCAGTATCGGTGCTACATAGACTACCACTATGTCTACGTAATCAATTTCTACCCAAATCATTTACCAACAACAAGAACAATTACAATACGCTTTGTAACAATCTAACCTCGCATCCAAGCTTAGCTGTCATAATCTTCAAGTCTATGTGGCTTTCTTCTAATCCTCCTTGGTCTCCCTTCAATATTATTGTCGGTCTTGATTTCTTCATGTGCTTCGCTGGAGCTCTCCATATACTGCAGCTCTCCTTCATTTTCTTTTTCATGGGCCTCATGATTTGTTTTGGACCGAGAATGACTTTATACACCTAGGCCCATATCAATACCCCACTCTTTAAAATCAACCTTGTCCTCAAGGTTGAATGTTGGATACTATTTTTTAAATTCTTCCCACAACTCCCATGTAGCATGAGCAGAAAACAGACCTTCCCACATAACTTGAATTTCTCTCACAGGCTTATTATCAACTTGGATTTTACGAGAAGCCAATACTTTTGTAGGTTCTAATATTGGTAATCTATTGGAAAAAACAGATGGCAGAGGAAAAAATGGTATAACTTTGTCCCCTTGGTACCATTTAAGAAGTGAAACATGAAAGTTATGGTGTATTTTAGCTTCTGGAGGAAGATTAAGCTTGTAAGCTACTGTTCCGACTCACTTAAGGATTTCAAAGGTCCAAAATATCTTTTTAAGAGTTTATAAGACATTTTATTGGCTATTGATGATTGACGATAAGGCTCAAGGTGAACCCACACAAGCTGGCCAATCTTGAATTGAACATTTCTACGATGCTTATCTGCTCTTCGCTTCATAGTATCTTGAGCTTCTTCTAAATTTATTGTAAATTGCTATAGCAGCTGGATTCTTTCTTGTAATAGTTGATGCACTTCCACTAGAGTATTAGTACTTTGCAAATAATTCAGAATGGTTGGTGGTTCACGTCTGTAGACTACTTTAAATGGGGACATTCCTGCTGCTGTATGAAAAGTAGTATTATAACACCATTCAGCCCAAGGGAGGATCTTGGACCATCTTTTGGGATAATCAGCAACAAAACAACAAATATATTATTCCAAAATTCTATTAACCACTTCAGTTTGTCCGTCTGACTGTGGGTATTAAATAGTAGAACGCTTCAAACTAGTGTCACTGGCTGTGAAAAGCTCAACCCAAAATTTACTGAGAAAAAGAGGGTCACGGTCTGTCACAATTGAACGAGGTAGGCCATGTAATTTGCACACCAATTTGAAGAACATATATTCGACTTTGATAACTGTGAATTTATGTAGAAGAGGTCGAATTGAGCCTGTTTAGACAAATGGTCTACCACCACAAAAATGGTAGAGTAACCATGAGAAGTGGGTAGGCCAACGATGAAATCCATTGCCTAGTCCTCCCAAATCTGCTTCAAAATTGGCAATGGTTGTAACAAGCCAGCTAGTGGCTGGGTTGGGTACTTCACTTGTTGGCAGATCACACAAGTTTTGACCAAGTTGATAACATCTTTTTTAAGACCTGGCTAGTTAAAGCTAGCATTTGTTCTAGCTATAGTCTTTTCTACTCCTGAATGACCACTAGCCAATGTGGCATGGTTTTCATGAATAACTTGGTGAACTAGTGGAGATGAAGGGCTCAACAACAATTTCCCTTTTTATAATAACAGTCCATCCCTGATAGCGAAATCTTGATGCTTGCTTGGATCAGCAGCTATTTCTTGGTATTTGGTTTGAAAGAATGGTGATTCTAAATTCTCTTTTTTCAAAGTTTCAAAGATCTCATGCTGCACTATAGAGAGTCATGAAAGTTGCTACTGTTAGGTATCTTGGCAACGCATCAACCACTCTATTGTCCTTCCCCGATTTATACACTATTGAGTATTGATATCCCAATAACTTTGTAAGATAATATTGTTGTTTGGGTGTTTGTATAACCTGTCTAGCAAGGATCTTATGCTTTTCTAATACATCTGTATTGTAAACTTCTTCCTAAGGAGATATTGTCTCCATTTCTTGACAGCCTCAGTAATAGCATAAAGTTCTTGCACATAAGCCGAGGCATTTTGCATCCGAAGAGCTAGTTTCTTACTGAATTAAGAAATGGGATGATCTTTTTGAAGGAGTACTGCACAAATTCCCAAATCTGTAGCATCTGTCTCCACTATAAATTCCTCATTAAAATCAGGCAGTGTCAAAATCAGAGCTGAAGTCATGGCAACTTTGGCTTCTCAAATGCTTGTTGGGCTGTGCGGCTCCATAGGAAGGAATCCTTCTTAAGAAGATCTGTAAAAGGACATGCTATAGAAGCATAATTGCATATAAATTGCCTATAATAACCGGTGAGGCCCAAAAATCCCCTAAACTGCTTAATATTTTTTGGAATTGGTCAATCTATCATAGCTTGGACTTTATTACCATCCATAGTAACTTTTTTTGCCGATACTACATGGCCCAAGTACTCCATCTTTGGTTGAGCAAAAAATATTTACTCTTTTTAACAAAAAATTAATTATCTTTCAATTTTGTAAGGACCAACTGTAAATGCTCTAGGTGCAGATCTATGGAGGGGTTGTATACTAAAATATAACAAAAAAAAAAACAACTACAAACTTAGGAAGATATGGCTGTAGAAGCATGTTCATGGTAGCTTGGAATGTAGAGGACCCAAACGACATTACAAGGAACTCATAGTGGGCTTGATGAGTCCTAAATGCAGTTTTGTGAATATCAGTAGGATTTACTCGAACTTGATGGTACCCCGCTCCTAAATCCAGCTTAGAAAAGACTTGTAAACTACCCAATTTATCCATTAACTCATCAGTCGTCGGTATTGGAAATCTATCACGGACTGTGATGTTGTTTAAAACTCTATAATCAATGCAAAACCTCAATGATCCATCTTTCTTTTTAACTAACAATGCAGGAGAAGAAAAAAGACTAATATTGTTTCTTATGAAACCTGATTCTAGCATCTGTTGGACCTGCTTATCTATTTTTTCCTTTTGAAAATGGGGATATCTATATGGTCTGACAATAACTGGAGGAGCATTAGGCTCTAGGTGAATCTTATGATTCAATTGTCTATGAGGAGGCAATCCACTTGGTTCTTGAAAAATAGAGTCGAAATCTGCTACTAATTTCTACACACGACAGTCAATTTCAGGTTCCTTACTGATTAAAATAGAATCTAACAGAGATGATATAAAAATGCTATCTGCCCAGCATGATGGATTTTTTGAAATTGATTAAGTGAAATAGGGACTGGATTTTTGTCACCTTGCAGCTTAATAGTCTCACCCTCCCAAGTAAATTGCATGGTGAGTTGGTTGTAGTTCAACACTATGGTCCGAAAACTTGTAGCCATTGGACCTCAAGCACTGTATATGCTCCTTGTATTGGTAAATAAAAATCTACCAAAAAACATGATGTTGAATCTAAACAGGAACTGCTGGGAAAAACCCTTCATACTTCAAAATTTGCCCATTTCCCACTATGACATTAAATTGTTTATCAGTTGCAACTATTAGATTGAGGGTAGAAACTACTCTTGGTTGAAGGAAGTTATGAGTACTTTCCCAATCCACCAATAGGGATAATTTAGATTTGCCAATACGTCGTGTGAAACGAAGGGTTAGGGGTACAAAGAAACCTGATAAGGCGTGTAGGCTGATTTATGGTGGAGGTTCAGGTTGTGTCACTAGTTCTGATTGGTCTTGCAGATCATCATTGTTCTCAACTTCATCTATTTCTTCATCAAGTACAATCAAGACATGAACAGACGCTTTGCATTTGTGGCCAATGAAATACTTATCGCCGCAAGAAAAGCATAATTTCTTTTCCCATTTTTCTTGAATTTCACTTTGGGTTAACCTTTGGATAAGATTTTTGGTTGAGGCTATGAGTCAATATTGGACACTAGTTTACTATTTTTGGGTGGATTGGATGGTGTAGGTAATAAAGGAGGATATGTGGGTTGAAGTTTGGGGTAATTGGTTTTGGTTTAATAATGACCCTCACTGGTAAATTTTTATTATAGAGATTTAATTTGAGGATTTGGATGCTAAAAATATATGTTTAGAATGTGATTCTGTATAGTCTGGCACTTTTCGCGAAAATCTCATGAACAATGATTCTGCCTAGTATTTTGTATCGCTGTTTAAGCAACCGGTAGAGTACAAAAATGAATAAATGATGTTAGGAGTATATGGAAGTCCAATATATACCAAACAAGTCATGTTCTGATCAAAACTAATAAGTTTAGAAATTTTACGGTTTTACGTGCACACAGTGCACAATTAATGATTCACAGTGCATTTCATAAAAACGGTGCAAAAACCTTCTGCGAATTGCTAATATTGTTCCTTAGGCAAAAAAAGTTAATGAAAATGAGCTCAAAAAATAAATTTCTATCCATAGCTTTGAGTTAATACCGGGTCAAGTTAAGTGAAATTATGTGAGAAGAAAACATCCGTTAATTGGTCACATTGCATGTAATTGCTTGGGAGTTTGGAGGGGAAGGAAAGGAAGGGGATCCAAGGGGGAGGGAAATTGAAGGGTATTTCCTTCCCTTGTTTGGGAGTTAAAAAAATGGTAAGGGAGAAAAATGGAGGGTTAATGAGATATTTTTATCATTTTACCCTTTTTTAAAATAAATATAATTATTAAAATTTAAAATTTATAACAAAATTATTTATGTACTTTCCACAATACTAAAAAAGATCATATTTCCGATGAAAATTTTACGATGCAAACGAAAAAAATGTCCTCACAAAATTATTTTTTGATCGGAATGTTTTCCATTCAAAATTTCGATGGAAATGTGTTCTGATGAAAATTTTGACGAAAATTGTTCTGCCAAAAACTTTGAAGGAAATGTTTCATTCAAAACTTTCGACGAAATTTAGATTTTGTAAAGAATTTTGACAGAATATTTTTTCCGTCAAAATTTTCTATCGAAATATATTTCGTCAAAAATTTTTACAAAAATATTTTTTGTCGAAATTTTTTGACAGAAATGTGATCCTTGAAATTTTTGATGGAAATGTTTTTTATCAAAAAATTTGACAGAAATATTTTTCGTCGAATTTTTTTGATGAAAATGTGTTTTGTTAAAAATTTCAACAGAAATTTTTTTTTTGCAAAAAGTCTAACGAAAATATTTTCGTCGAAAACATTCGGCGAAATTTGAATTCTATAAAGAATTTTGATGAACTTTTTTCCGTAATTTTTTTTTGGTGGAAATGGTTTCGTTGAAAATTTGGAAGGAAATATTTTTCGTCAAAAAAATCGATGAATATGTTTTTTTTGTGAAATATTTTGACGAAATTTAGATTTCGTAAAAAATTTGACAAAAAAACATTTCCTTCAAAATTCTTTACAGAAATATTTTTACTCACAAATTTCATGGAAATATTTTTCGTCTAAAATTTTCGCGAAAATTTTTCGTGGAAATATTTTTCGTAAATTTTTTTGATGTTATTGTTTTACGTTGAAATTTTTCGATGAAAATGTGTTTCGTCAAAATTTTTGACAGAAATATTTTCGTTGAAAGTTTCGACAAAATTTAAATTCTATAAATAATTTTATTGAATTTTTTTTCCGTAAAAAAATTATGTTAGTAATTATGGCAAAATCTGGTTTCGTCTTTAGTTTTGACGAAAATTTTTTGACGTATATGATTTTCATAAAAAAATTTATCACTATTTTTGACGAAATATTTTTCGTCGATAAATTTTGTCGGTGTTTGAGACTTTTCTAATAATGTCACATTTAAAAATGATTCGCATTTATGTAATTTTCACATTTTAATGTTAAAGGTAGATAAGTAGTTTTTAATATTTTTCCCCTTAAACCCACCAAATTGAGGGAACCTTAATTTTAAGAAAAATGAGGGTTTTGGAGGGTTTAGTAAAAATTCCCAATTTCTTCCCCTCATTTTTTTAAACTCACAAATAAGGGAAGAGCTTACTAAAATCCTCGCTTTCCTTTCCTTCCCTCCTAAAATCAACTCCCAAACAAAGCCTAAATAACTTAAAAGGGGACACTATTCATTCATCATCTTCCTCTTCTCTCTCTTCATGGTCGAAACCCCCTCCCTTTGGATGCTTAGGTTTTTAGTTTTTCCTCCTCTTGATTTATCCTCCCACACTCAACCAATGCATAAGTGTATTACACGAAATTGATATGAAATTCTCAACTGTATCAACATAATTGAAATTAAAACTCAAAATAAAGAAAAAGAAATAAAATAAAAAGGAATAATAAAAACTCATTGGGTTGCCTCCCAAGTAGCGCTTGTTTTACGTCCCGAGCTTGACGTGATAGCTTGTGATTATGGTGGCTTGTAGCAAAGAACCAAAGCTGGCTTTTTTCCTTTACTCATAGTCATCTTTTTGGATTTCTTTATCTTAACCTTGGGTTTGCTTTTCATTCTTAATAGATGAGGATTCTTGATCTTTGTTCTTCCATATCCATTATCTTTTACAAATTATACTTGTACATCTGAGGGAAAGATTGTAAGTGATGAAAAATTAATTGTAAAATCAAGAATACTTATCTGGTCTCCTTCCACCTTATGAATTGCCTCATCTTTTAACTTATCTTCCACTACATCTGTGGTGGCCAAGAATGGTTCTTCAAGAAGGTGAGCAAAAGCAGGGTCCACGTCCATACCCATGACTGCAAAATTTTCTCTGTAACCAAAGTTTCCCGCCTTCACCAGTACATTTTCAGCAAAATTAACCAACACTTGAATAAAGCGATCGGGAAAGTGTAGAGTCATCTTCGCGGATCTTATATTCCTTATTCCCATTTTCTCTAATAAGGTCATTGACACTTGATTTGCATTAGTCTCAACATCACATAAGGTTGCTCAACATGTATGTCTACCACGGGGCCATGGGTGTTAGTGCTTCTTTCGCTGTATGCCTCAATTGAATTCACAAGATTAACTTCCTCGCATTATTCCTCACTTGAAGATCTCATCTCTAGTTCCTATAGTTTGCATCTTCTTCAGTTTTATACTCCTCCATTTCAAGTGTTTCATCATGAGAACGTAGAAGGGTAATTAACATTGGAGAGGGGGTCTCTTCCCTATATGCTCTATCTTCTTGGTCTTCCATTACTTCAAAATATTCTTCAACTTTGGATTCTTCTTCTATAGCAGATTTCTTCTCGGTTTTGAATTCTTTAGTAGCTATTGTCACATCCTGATCCTTTAAGTATGAATTTCCCTCAACGTCTTCCGTGAGTTGCTTAAGAAGAGGTCCAACATTTTCTATATAGTTCTCTTGAGCTAGAATGGATTACTCCTCAGCTTCTTGTTCAACTATTGGCTGGTCCTTGAGTGCCTGGTATTCATTATAAACCACTTTCTCGATCAACGCCGGAACTTCTTCAAGTTTCCTAGTGTAAAGTGGTATTCCAGCTGCTAGATCTAATTTTATTCTTGAAAGTCCACGTACCGCTGTGAAATATGCGAACAAATTCCCAATCTTCAATAAGGTGATCTGGGCATTTTCTGTATGATCTCTTAAGTATACCCCAAGCTTGATATAAATGTTCTTCTTCCATTTGTGCGAAGGAGTCGATCTCCTTTTTAGTCTTTGTGGCTTTGGATGGTGGAAATATTTGTTTAGGAATCTGAATTCTATGTCCCCCCTATTGTGATGCTTCGTCGAGGTTGAGACTTCAACCACGTCTTAGCTCCACCTTTCAGAAAGAAGGGAAACAAATGGACCTTAATGGAGTCTTCAGTGGCTCCGTCTATCCTTATGCCATTGCAGAATTTCAGAAATGGATCTATTACATCGTGAGGATCCTCTGCATATTCACCCCAAAACGTTTTGCATCTTCAATGTTGAGCAATTCTTCCTCCAAATCTAGTGGAATTTCAAATTGTTCAACCATGATGTTAATAGTATATCATTGAGAACAAAAAAAAATTTTTATCAAAAAATAAAAATTGAAATAAAATAAAGTAATAAAAAAGCATATTAGTAAAAGAAAAATAATGTCCGATCTCAAAGATCGAAAGCTATAAATAATTTTGATGTAATTTAATCCCCGGTAGCGGCGCCAAAAATTTATTGCGATTACGGCAAGTATATCGATTGTTTCAAGTAATAAAATATGAGTAGAGTATTGTCCCACGAGGATTAATGCACCAAATACTATTTTTACTATTCCCTTTAATTTGGACAACTCAATTTGTGTAGAAAGAGTAATTTTGAAAGACAAAATAAAAATAATTATAATAAAAATAAATTCAGATTAAGAATAAAGATGAGTAAAGATGAATTAAGATTTTAATAACTAAACTGTAGCTAGGAATTATTTAACCTCAGATCCTCCTAGAGTAGTTTAACTTAATTTCAATATTAAATTATCTCGGTATTTCAGATAATTCATCTTCTAAAAATAGTTGGTTAAATCCTAATGTCTTAGTGACTTTAACCATTTACTCTAATTATAATCCTAATGTCTTAGTGATTCCTCTTAGAATAAGCATTAGACACAATGAATTATGAAGTCTACAACTCAAGCAAGCCTATGTCTAGATCAAACAAGAATTGATATTTTACCCCTGTAAGGATTAAAACCTCAATATTGTGAGCCCTAACCCTCAAATCTCTATAAGAGTGATCAATTCATACAAGGATATAGAAATTCACTCAAGGTAAAATACAAATAACTAAAACAATTTATTAAAGAAACTAAATTAAACCACAATTAGGATTCACGTCGGATCTATAATCCTAATTACAAAAGAAAACTAGCCAGACATAGATGGCTTAAACAAAATAAAGAATGAAAAGAAAATAAAAAAAGTCATAAAGAAGAAGAAGAAAAAGAAGTCAATGGTGCTCAAATTCTTCCAGTTCCTCTTTCTATGAAATTCTCCAATCTCCAGCAAAAGCTTCTCTGTACTCTGAATGTGCCAACCTCCTGTGTATTTGCAAGAGTTGTCTTTTTATAGTGATGAAACCATATCTTTTATTTTTCCATAATATCTTCAATGAAATCTTCACTATAATCTCTAATCATATCTTTAATCAAATCTTTCAAATCTTTCAAATCTTTCAAATCTTCCCTTTTATATTTAATTGAAAAACTTTCCTTAAAAATATTTAAAGGAAGATTCAATAAGATCTTCAATGATTCAGAAATCGAAAGCAAATCCACTTGAGCTCTTCAATTTATCTCTTTGTTGAGCTAAAAATTACTACAAAATATAAGAATTTTATGAGAATATTACTGAGAATAAAATAACACTTTAATTATAATTCTCATAACTTTTAATTATTTTTAAATCAATTTCATGCTCATATTAATATATAATAAATTGGAGACTCATCAGAAATCACCCAAGGAATCCATTCCACTACTTATTTTGGGTTGAAATTACTTGTGTGAAGAGATTTTTCCTTCCCCCAATTCGTGGCACTATTTATCAAAGTGTGAAAATGTGCATTTTGATGGAGCTAAGCTAGTTTTTGTTCCTTAGACCTTGCACAAGTGATTGGAGGTAAGAAATCTCTATTCCTATGGTTTGATTTTCATGATGTAAGTCTTGAAATATATGAGCATGTTTTGGTGGGAAATTATTAAGTTTGAAATTTGAATTTGTGTTGGATTATTGATGTATATGAAGTAGTAAATTGAGATGAACATGTATATCAGTGTAAGTTTGGAAAAAAATCCCATTGAAATCCTTCCTATAAGCTTCAGCCATAGTGTGCCCAAGTAGGGTTTGGTGTGCAAAATTTAATTGTACATTTTGTGAAGGTTTATAAGTGTGTGGATGTTGTGAATTAAGTGGCAAAGTGAAAGTATAAAAAAATCCTTTGTGAACCCCTCCCTCTAGGTTCAGCCATTAGGGTTCATATAGGGTTTGATTATGTTAAAATTGTTTTGATGATATGTTGAGGCTCCCATGTATTGCATTGGTATAATTATGAAGTGAAACGACTTAAGAAATAATGAGAAACATCTTGGTTCCCTCTGTATTCCTCGTCCTTGTGAAGAAAAATAGGCATGAGTTGTGTTTAAATTGTTAAATGGATACATAGATAACTTAGGGACCAAGTAAGATTTATAAGAACCATTGATTTTGTGAATTGAAGAGATGAAAATCCTTGGCTCTCCCTAGGTTATAGCTTCGTCCTTTTAGGGCTTTTGGGGCTAGGAAGTGTTGAAATTTGTGAAAGGTATCTTAAAGGCCTGGTTGTGTCATTCCAAGTATGTGCATAAGTTAGAAACCATGTAATTGCTTGTGGAACAAGTAGTCCCCTATTTGTTGTCTAAATAGTAAGTTTTAAGGAAAAATGGCATTGACTTGTGTATTGGCATATGATTGGCATAAAGGATTAAAAAGTGAAATGTGATAAGACTAAATGGCATAAAAATCTAGGGGTGTGTCATAATGGTCTAAAAGAAAGTAAACAATAAAGTGTGTGTATGTGTATTGAATATTTACACGGCATGGTATCATTTTGTTGAGTTTCGTTTTGAATTCCTTCTATAGGTGTGCCCAGGGATTTCAAAATTGTGGATCCTTTTGGAGGAAGTTAAGTAACTTGTGTGACAAGGTATTGTTAAAGCTTCAAGAGGTAAACTCTATGTTTAAGGAGTGCTCTCCTATCTATGTGCTCCACCATGGTTAGTGGATTATGGTTGGTATTATATGTTTGTCTTCTGATACTTGGCAAAGATGCATTCATATAGAGCTATATGATAATATTATATATTTTGTTCTGATGTGATTACTGTGATGATTCTTGGCCAATGAATTTATGCACACTGATTTTCGCTTGGGGTCGCCCCTTGGGAACGCGTGCGTTGATTTTTGCTTGGGGTCCTCCCTTGGGAATGACTGCGTACATCTTTGATATGATATGTGAATATGCTCAGTTCTGTTATGATATTTGTTTATATGATACTTTGTATACTCTATATCTGACTTTCATGCAAGAGTGGCCCCAGGGTATGGAGATTACTTTATGAAATAGAGATAAAACTATTCATTTATAACTGAAAGGTCACTTTTTGAATCTCATTCCTATCGTGTCACATTTGTAGGATCCACGTAATAAAAAGTAATCAACTTTGATTAAATTAAGGTAAATTGATAAGTAATTTTTAAAATAAAAATAAATTGATCATTCTCATAACTTTTAAAAATGATTCATAAACACGACATCACAGAATCAGTTCTTCCACTACGTTCTTTATATATGATTTTAAAGATACAAAATCTTCTTGTCAGTTAGATGTGGTTTAGTGGGGAATCTATTTGTATCTTTGAGAACAAGAGTTTAACTGTTGCAACTTTAAAAAATGCGATTTTACACAACAATTGAACTTGCACTGCAGCTAAAGGAAGTTGTGGAAATCTTTGAATTTGATGGTTATATCCTAATCATAACTTGCATATAGTAAGTTAGTAACCCCTTTCTTATTGAAGTCAAGCTATAGATTTAATTTATTGATTGTCGTCATGCATACTTAAATATAATATTCAGCTTCATTGCATAGAGTTCTTGGACTTGCCAAAATTCGATCTTAAGAAAGAAGAACTAATAAAAATGAACACAAATGACAGAGTATCGATGCTTCTAATCTCGAACAGAATAATGATTTTGGGCACCAATTCTTTACCACTCTGATATGCACCTTCCCACTGATATGAATACCAGTCTTAACCAGGAGAGACAGAGTGATGAAGATATAAGGATACATGGACAACGTAGAGAAGGAAAGAGGGAGAAGAGGACACCTCAATGGCTAAGGGACTTTGTAATCCCAACAAGTGGTTGAGTTTGGTTCTGATGGAAGTGGGGTATTGGGCTGGGAAATGGAAGGCCCATTGTTTAGTTGCATTATAAGTAGAATAAGATAAAAGGGCTTAAGATACACATAGGCCCATCGTATGTTTTCCTATAGTTTTGTTATATCTAGTTTGCCATATAGCACTGGTAGGGACCACAAGGGATTTTCAGCCAAATACTTGTAACAAACTTCATCTTCTCTCTTGCTGATACCTTTTGGAGTTGCCGACATCCTTAAATCTACCGTTGATAATATCATTTCCATAGTCTTTTCTTTTCAGTGATTGTTGTTTAGATAGTTAATACTATCGATTTGGTGCTCTCGTTGAGAAAAATTTCAAAAAAAAAATGGCGAAAGGAACTCGTTCAACAGTGAAGACGAACATGATGGAAGACTGTATTGCCAAGCTTGCTCGACACGAAGAACAGTTTAGTGCCTTTGGGGAATTTCTCCAGAGCATGAACCTAAAATTGACATTAATGGAAGCCAAGTTGAGTCAGAATCAGAAAAACAAATCTGAAACCAGGGGTGAACGCAGTAACGATACTGGATTAAGTACCTTCTTTGGAAATAATTCTTATAAATCGGTGAAGTTCACAGTACCTAGGTTTGCAGGAGGAAATCCAGAACCATGGATCCACAAGATTCAGCAATTCTATGGATTCCACAACTTACCCGATGGTGATAAGCTCACACTGACGTCCTTCTAAATAGATGGAGCGGCCGAGGACTGGTTCCATTGGATGGAACGAAGCCAGAGGTTAACAACTTGAGATGCATTTGTGGTAGCATTACGCTCCCGGTTTGGTCCTTCCAAGTATAGAGATGTCAGAGGCGAATTGGGGAGGCTGACATAGAGTTCCACAGTAGAAGAATATCAGAAGGTGTTTGAACAGCTATCCAATCAGATCATAGGTATTGATGACATTACCTTGCAAAGTTACTTCGAGAATGGGCTCAAAACAGAAATCCGGAAAGAAGTCTGATTGCATCTACCTGAGTCATTGAAGAATGCCATTGAATTGGCTAAAGTGGTTGAGGATAAATTGAATGATCGAGCTCCAGCTAGATTTGGATACCGAAAATTTCTGCCAGTAGCCACACGGTTATGAATCAAGTAGGCTTATTACCAACTCCAACCAAGGGGGAGATAAACACTGTTGGAATATCAAAAAATATCGTACCTATCAAGCGCTTGTCAGCTGCAGAAATGATGGAAAAAAGAGAGAAAGGGCTCTGTTATTATTGTGATGAAAAATTCAACCGAAGTCATGTATGCAAAGGGAAAATGTTCCTAATGCTTACTCAAGAAGGTGAGGAGGATGAGGAATTCGAAGTCACAAATGAGAAGATTGGAGGTGAGGAGTAAATACCCGGCATTAGCTTACATGCTATGGACGGGCAATATTCTTCTAGCACCCTGAGGTTGAAAAGAGTAATCTACAAGAACCCTGTACAAGTTTTGGTGGATGGAGGGTCTACCCATAATTTTGTGCAAGAGAGAATGGTCAAATTTCTTGGGTTAGAGGTGAAACCCATTGCTCAGTTTAAGGTGTTAGTAGGGAATAGAGCCAGTTTAGGATGTGAGGGGGTTTGTCAACGTGTAGGGTTGGAATTATAGGGGCAAATTTTTTTTCCAGATCTGTTTGTTCTCCCTATCCAAGGAGCCAAGGTGGTCCTAGGTGTACAATGGTTATCAGAGTTTGGGGATATTACTACCAATTACAAACAATTGGTTCTGAAATTTGAAAGGGAGGGAAAGATGATTGAGCTGCATGGAGAGCCACAGATGCAAGTGGAACCAATAGAATTACACCAGCTTCGCAGGCTAACCAACTTGGATGTTGTAGATACCTATTTTCAATTACAGACTATTGACCGCAAGTATTTGAAGGAACCACACATTGAGGAAATGTGTCATTCTTTGATACAATCAGTATTGCAGGAGTATGAGAATATTTTTGCTACTCCCAACCAGCTACCCCCCACACGGTTGGAGGATCATCGAATCCATCTTGAACCTGGCACCAAAGCAGTAAACGCTAGACTATATAGGTATTCCTATTTTCAAACCTTCTGATATTCTTCTATTGTGGAACTCTGTGTCAGCCTCCCCAATTCGCCTATGAGATCTCTATACTTGGAAGGACCAAATCGGGAGCGTAATGCTACCACAAATGCATCCCAAGTTGTTAACCTCTGGCTTTGTTCCATCCAATGGAACTAGTCGTCGGCCTTTCCATCCATTTGGAAGGACGTCAGTGTGAGCTTATCACCATCGGGTAAGTTGTGGAATCCATAGAATTGCTGGATCTTGTGGATCCAAGGTTTTGGATTTCCTCTCGCAAACCTAGGTACTGTGAACTTACACCGATTTATAAGCATTATTTCCAAAGAAGGCACTTAATTCAGTATCGTTACTGCGTTCACCCCTGGTTTCATATTTGTTTTTCTAATTCTGATCCAACTTGGCTTCCATTAATGTCAATTTTAGGTTCATGCTCTAGAGCAATTCCCCAAAGGCACTAAACTGTTCTTCGTGTTGAGCAAGCTTGGCAATACATTCTTCCATCATGTTCGTCTTCACTGTTGAACGAGTTCCTTCCGCCATTTTTTTTGGAAGTTTCTCTCAACAAGAGCATCAAATTGATAGTATTAACTATCCAAACAACAATCACTGAAAAGAAAAGACTATGGAAATGATATTATCAACGGCAGATTTGAGGATGCCAACAACTGCAGAAGGTATCAGCAAGAGAGAAGATGAAGTTTGTTACAAGTATTTGGCTGCAAACCCCTTGTGGTCCCTACCAGCGCTATATGGCAAACAGAATAACAAAACTATAGGAAAACATACGATGGGTCTATGTGTATCTTAAGCCCTTTTACCTTATTCTACTTATAATGCAACTAAACAACGGACCTTCCATATCCCAGCCCAATACCCCACTTCCATCAGAACCAAACTCAGCCACTTGTTGGGATTACAAAGTCCCTTAGCCATTGACCACAAGTCTTTGAAGGAACCACACATTGAGGAAATGTGTCATTCTTTGATACAACCAGTATTGCAGGAGTATGAGGATATTTTTGCTACTCCCAACCAGCTACCCCCCATATAGTTGGAGGATCATCAAATCCATCTTGAACTGGCACAAAACCAGTAAACGTTAGACCATACAGGTATCCCTATTTTCAAAAATTTGAAATTGAAAAGATGGTGAAAGAAATGCTAGATACAGGCGTCATTAGGCCTAACTTGAGTCCATTTTCATCTCCAGCCTTGTTGGTAAAAAAAAAGATGGGACTTGGAGGTTATGTGTAGATTATAGGGCCCTAAACCAAGTTACCATACCAAACCGGTTTCCAATTCCTACAGTGGATGAAATGTTAGAAGAGTTAACAGGGGCAGTGATCTTTTCCATAATGGACCTATGCTCAGGGTACCATCAAATCAGAATGGCTCCTGAAGATGTGTACAAAACAGCTTTCAGGACACATTAAGGACACTATGAGTTTGTAGTGATGCCTTTTGGGCTCATAAATGCACCGGCAACCTTTCAAAGTATTATGAACTTAATTCTGAAGGAATTTCTGCGCAAATTTGTTATAGTGTTCTTTGATGACATACTGATATATAGTAAGTCAGTATGGGAGCATGTAGAACACCTACGATAGGTCATAAAGTGTCTTAGACAACATCAGTTGTATGCCAAAAGATCAAAATGTACATTTGCTCAAGAGGAAGTGGAATACTTGGGTCACATGGTGGATGCAAAAGGGGTACGACCAGATGTGGGGAAAATCCAGGCAATAATGGATTGGATTTCACCATTAAACAGTTGCGTGGTTTCCTTGGGTTGGCAAGGTATTATCGCAAGTTTGTTCGCGGATTTTCTCAAATTGTAGCCCCCTTAACTGCTTTACTACACAAGGATGCCTTTATTTGGAAAGATAGAGCTGAGCAATTTTAGCACTGCCAGATTTCACTAAAAAGTTTGTATTGACTACAGATGCTTCTGAGAGCAGAGTGGGAGCAGTGTTAAGCCAAGACAATCGACCCATAGCCTACTTCAGTAAGAAGCTCAACCCTAAAACGCAACAGGCTTCAACCTACGTGAGGGAAATGTTTGTGATCACTGAAGGGGTTTCTAAGTGGAGACAGTACCTCCTAGGGGGCCTTTTATTATTAGAATTGACCAGAGAAGTATCAAGGATATGATTGGGCAAGTTATACAAACCCCTGAACAGCAGCGCTTTTTAGTCAAATTGCTTGGTTTTGACTACACCATAGACTATTACCCTGGAGCTATAAACAAGGTAGCTGATTCCCTATCTCGAAAATCAGAAGTTGAACCACCCATAACAGCAAGAGAAGCTTGCGCAATGGTCATCACCAAGGTAACTCACAACCTGATTGAACAAATCAAGGTAGAGGTTCAAACCAGTGCAGAATTAATTCAGTTAAAATAAAAAATTGAAGAAGAGACTGAAGGGTACAGACATTACATTGTACGAGAGGGACTTATACTCTTCAAGGGAAGAATCACGATAGCTTCTAATTTAGAACTCCACACTGTCATTCTACATGAGTTTCACTCATCCTTGATTGGAGGCCACGAGGGAGTGAAGAAGACTTTGCAGAGGGTGCTTCCCATATATTATTGGCCAACCTGAAACATGATGTTCAAGAATTTGTGAGGACCTGTCCGATTTTCCAAGTGACGAAGTATCAGCCCCTATCCTTGGCGGGATTACTTCAACCTCTATCGGTGCCTCTAGCTAATTGGAAAGAATTGTCCATGGATTTTATCATTGGACTACCCAATTCAAAAGGAAAAACTGCTACTTTGGTAGTAGTCGATCGGCTCTCCAAGTATGCCCATTTCATAGCTCTGCCTCCAAATTTCACAACAACGAAAGTGGCTTCAGTCTTTGTGGAAAACATTTGCCGCTTACATGGGATCCTTCGCTCGATTACATCTGACAGGGACAGTATTTTTGTGAGTAAATTTTGGGCTGAACTAGCTCGTCTGAGTGGTACCAAACTCTGCTATAGCATCGCTAACCACCCTGAAACAGAGGTTACAAACAGGGGTTTAGAACAATATTTACGTTGTTACACTATGGAATCACCAAAGCAATGGGTACACTACCTACCTTGGGCGGAATTTTCCTACAACTCGGCATATCATTCTTCGATTGAGGCTTCCCCTTTTCAGATTGTGTATGGGAGAACTCCTCTGAGCATTCCACCGTATAAGGGTACTGCGTCCTCTGTAGAGGCTGTTGACGCATTGTTGACTCGTCGAGATGCAATGATACGGCAGCTCAGGGAGACTCTATACAGAACCCGACAGCGGATGAAGATCCAAGCGGAAAAGAAAAGAAGAGATGTACAGTTTGAGGTAGGGGATCTCGTCCTAGTTAAACTCCAGCCATATCGTCAGCGTTTTGTCCGCAACCACACCTTTTCCAAGCTACGACGTCGTTTATATGGCCTTTTTCCAATCACTGAGTGCATTGGCCTTGTGGCGTACTGATTGAACCTACCTGAGCAATCCCGTATTCATCCGGTGTTCCATGTGTCACTCCTTAAACAGTATCGCCAGAACCCCTCCTTTCACTTGGCATCCCTTCCCCTGTAAGCTGGGACAATCCCACAGTCACCACACCCGTGGCTGTGCTTCGTACTCGTGCCTTACAGCATGGAAAAGAGGAAATTTTACAACTTTTAGTACAATGGGAGGGATTACTGTTGGAAGACGCTACCTGGGTTTCATACTCAGAGTTCTGCCAAACTTTTCCAAGCTTCGATCTTGAGGGCAAGATCGTGTCTTCAAGGGGAAAGGAAATTGATATGCACCTTCCCACTGATATGAATACCAGTCTTGACCAGGAGAGACAGAGTGATAAAGATATAAGGATATGTGGACAACGTAGAGAAAGAAAGAGGGAGAAGAGGACACCTCAATGGCTAAGGGACTTTGTAATCCCAACAAGTGGATGAGTTTGGTTCTGATGGAAGTGGGGTATTGGGCTGGGACATGGAAGGCCCATTGTTTAGTTGCATTATAAGTAGAATAAGGTAAAAGGGCTTAAGATACACCTAGGCCCATCGTATGTTATCTATAGTTTTGTTATTCTGTTTGCCATATAACGATGGTAGGGACCACAAGGGGTTTTCAGCCAAATACTTGTAACAAACTTCATCTTCTCTCTTGCTGATATCTTTTGGAATTGTCGGCATCCTCAAATCTGCCGTTGATAATATCATTTACATAATATTTTCTTTTCAGTGATTGTTGTTTAGATAGTTGATACTATCACACTCTTTACCATTATTAGTTAGTAAATCTTATAGATGAACCATCTATTTTGACTTTTGAGTTTCATATATAATTCATGGAGGCTTATTAGTGAATGAAGTACTGTATAGACATAGATTTTACCAATTAAAACTAAAATAGAAGACAAAACGAGAAACGGCAAATTTTTGAAGTTTAATAAATTTATATTGGTATGTTCTCACATTATTATACCAACTAAAACTTTAAACATATATTATTTCCAATAAGTGACATCCTCAAATTATATACTAGGGATTTTCAATAGTGTCAGAGGAGGATAACATTACAGAAATTGGACTAATATGAATGAGGAAGTGTTGGCTGCAAAACACCAAATAGGATTTAGAAGCCCTTTTGTCCACTTTCAAATAAATTCACATTTCACAGCATCAAATTCAGAATGAAGACGAAAAATAGAGTAAAATATGAAATCACAAGTCACAACGATATAACACTATCACCTCTGTGCCTTCCACACTCTTTTTGGCTACATGCATCATCGTATACTGTGTTTTTTTGTATATGTACTATCTATTTCCCATAATTAGGGACACACACATCATATTCCCTTTCTCTCTCACTATAGGGACCGTAAACAACTCTTTCATCTCTATTACTTGCCACTCTAACGACAAGAATACAAGATAATAAAACCCATAAAGGCTTCACAGTCTTCGCTTTATGGTTGGTGCCTCGTTCTCTTTTGTTCATTGTGGTGGAAAGGTCCAAAAGGGTTAAAGAGGGTATCCACGTGAAAGCATAGAATAAAAACGTCTGGAACTCAATGGTGACAATTGATACAAAGCTGCATGCACATTTCAAGACAAGTGTCTTAGTGAAAACACAAACGTTGTTAGGTGTACACCCTTTGGTTCACCCACCATTTGTTGGAGAGATATAAAGTCATCAATATAGCTTCATCATCGTCTTTAAGGTATTGGGTTAGAAATTATTTTTTACATAATATATGAGTCTCGTAATTAAATCTTGTATTGTCTACTATTCAAGTCCAATAAGCTGTGAGAGGCGTTTTAAAGAAGTATAAAACTATTAATGTAGCGTCACTCATGACTTAATTTTGGGTTGAATTGGTTTTTACACCATTACCAACAATGTGATCTGAACCACTGCACAGCATGGTTATCATGATGAAGAATCTCCTTCATTATTTACATGTCTCAGTGTGTCTGTGAATAGTAAGTACCTTGAAAATGGTTTCAATTATGAAGTTTAGGAAGCTCTGCTATGTGGGTATGTGAAGTGCTCCTCACTTGGTTTTCAATCTTTTGAAGCTAACAAGAAGAAGGATGAGGGAGTGGAGAACGAAGTGGAAAAGAAGCAGCAAATGAAGCAAAGCAAGATGAAGTACAAGGAGTGGAGGTGCATTGATTACTGTTTAAAGATGATTGGGTACATGTGCAGCACTTGGTGGCTTCTATGTTTCTTCTACCAGTGCTTGCCTGCCACATTACCTGGCTTTCATGTACCAGAGTCACCTGGGGTGAGGCTAAGCCGTGAGGGTGTGACTGCACTTCACCCTGTTGTTATGGTACCTGGCATTATAACTGGTGGGTTGGAACTCTGGGAAGGAAGGCCTTGTGCTGAAGGCCTTTTCAGAAAGCAGTTGTGGGGTGGTAGTTTTGCTCAAATACTCAAAAGGTGTGTGATTATGAAGTTCATACTCATAAGTCATAACTCAGAGTAGAGTAATTCAATTTATTAATTATATTGTTTTTGAAGATGTTGATGTTGTGAATGTGAATCCAATCAATATATGTATAAGCATTTTTTATTATTATTTGTGATGGCATTCAGGCCTTTGTGTTGGTTAGAGCATCTCTCTCTGCATAATGAGACTGGTTTGGACCCACCAGGCATTAGAGTAAGGGCAGTAACAGGGCTTGTTGCTCCAGACAACTTGGCTTCTGGTTATCTTGTTTGGGCTGTTTTAATTGAAAATTTGGCAAGAATTGGTTATGAAGGGAAGAACTTGTACATGGCTTCCTATGACTGGAGACTGTCTTTTCAGAATACAGAGGTATAATGATTATTTTAAAAAAAAATCACAATACCTTATTCATATAATGTTTATTGAATTCAACTTCATACTTTCATTGTTCATTTATGATTAGGTAAACTATAGATAAAAATAATAAAATCAATGGTGGGGTTGCAATAACTTGATGTGGGTTGGAATTTGGTGATAGGCTTTCATATGTTGAGGAATCCAAGTGTGAATGATTGAGTGAAAAAAGTCCCACGTTGGTTAAGAATGGACTAAGTGAGCACCATATAAGTGGAAGGACCCATGCACTTAATGCCTTAAGGTTTTGAGTTTGATTGTGGTGTTCCAAGCCCACTTAATGTTGCTGTTCACTTGGCCCATGGTTGGCGGTCTCTTCCTGCCATGAGCTCCCTGTGCACGGCCCAACATTGGTATCAGAGCTAATGGTGGATTGGCCTGTGGTGATCCGAGTATGTCTTGATGTGGGAAGCCAAGGCCTTGATGAGGAATCCCATGGTGGAAGGACCCATGCACCTAATGCCTTAAGGTTTTGGGTTTGATTGTGGTGTTTCAAGCTCACTTAATGTTGCTGTTCACTTGGCCCATGGTTGGCAGTCTCTCCCCGCCATGAGCTCCCCGTGCACGGCCCAACATCATGTTCATGTGCTTTTTCTCTTGTTATAAAAAAAGAATGTGACATTTGCTTTTAATTTCATGGGGAGCTTATGTGTCAACTAATTTAGTTTTAATTGGACAAAGCAGATTAGAGACCAAGCTCTTAGTAGATTGAAGAGTAATATTGAGTTTCTGTTTATAACAAATGGATATAAGAAAGTGGTGGTGGTGGCTCAATCTATGGGGGCTATTTATTTCCTCCATTTCCTAAAATGGGTTGAGACACCTCCTCCCATGGGAGGCGGTGGAGGTCCTGGTTGGTGTGACAAGCACATCAAAGCAATCATGAATATTAGTCCAGCATTTCTTGGTGTTCCAAACGCAGTTAGGAATATATTTTCAGCTGAAGACAATGATGATGCATTTGTCAGGTTAGTCTTATGCAACAAAATCCTCTATTTCAATTTGATTCTTAATATGAAATATGAATATATGATTTGAAATTCTAGAAATCATATATCATTAGCGGATTGAATGATGTCTCTAATAATCAACGGGGATTTTAATACGAATTTCAGCTTAATATTGAAGGTATGATCAAATATGTTAAGTTAGAAAACAAAACGATAGATAGGGAAAAGAAAAACCAGTTTTTACTTTTATTGTAAATAAAATGAAAGAAAATACAGCTTAATGAATAAGGTAAAACTAATCATCACATTTTAAAGAACAGAAAAGGTTGAACCCAACAGAATCTCTGCAAGTAATGTGAAAAAAGAAAAAAATTGGAACAGTGCTTATGTGTATGCAAGTCTTTTTCTTTTCTAAATGTAAATTTTTTGTAATCAACTTTTGGATTGATATTATCTAATTCACTAGGTTTGATATTGTTGGCAAGACTATTTGAATCTGAAAATTTAAGGGTATCCCCTAAACAACTAAAAATTAGGCTGTAACTATCATATGTCAAAATCTGCTTACACCAATGGATGATTAGTACACATTCTTTGTGACCTATACCTTATTCATAATATGCTTAGTAGCTGATGGAGTCACAACTTTTGTAGAGCTGTGGCCTCTGGCATTTTAAATTTTGATTACCTTGGTCTTCAAACGCTAAAGCATGTCATGCGGGTATGTAGAACATGGGATTCAATCATCTCATTGATGCCAAAAGGGGGTGAAACCATATGGGGTAATTTGGATCGGTGTCCTGAAGAATGGCATAACTGTGATCAGGAAAAGAAGGGATATTTGAAGCACTTTGTAAGTGACTATACTGATAAGGGCAGTCATATGCAGGAAGGTCTCCAAGTAAAAGAACCTATGGAGTATGGAAGAATAATCTCTTTTTGCAAGGCAGTCTCACAGTTTGCTGCTTCACTTGTCACCACACTTGATTCAGAGGTACCATAGTTACTTGTTTTTGTTCTAAATATGATATCACTTCATTTTTTATTTTATTTTTTGGAAGAATAAAAGAACTAGTTCTATTTTCAACTGTTTAGTCATGCACTAGAGTAATCCGTCTTAAATTTCATGCTTTAAGTATAGTCTTCTACCATCTATCAGAAGAGGCCGGGTTTTAATTTCCCAGTGCTAAGTCCGTTTATTCTTGAGCATCCAAGACTTTAGATATGTTATTTGTTTCATAAATGTAAACTATTGTACATGTTTTATAAGGCATTCCATCATTGATTGAATCATAATTTAAACTCTACTGTTCCATTCATGGTAATTATTTGGATCCGCCATTTTTCTAGTTTGATCAATGTAATTATATATATATATTTATGGTAAAATGTAATTATACATATTTTAAGAACAATAATGATCCATATGTTTCATCATAAGCAGGAAATTTCATGGAAAAGTAATTCTGCTACTTTTAACTTATCATGTGAGGATTTGTGGAATGAATGTGATGAGATAAGCAGAGAAATCATCCCAAAAGTTGCTAAGAAAATGGCTTATACAGCAAGAACTGTTTTTGATCTACTTAATTTTTTGGCTCCAAATATGATGAAGCGTGCTGAGGCTCACTTCTCTCACGGGATAGCAGAGAACTTAGATGACCCTAAATATGCCCATTACAAATACTGGTCTAATCCACTTGAGACCAAGTAAGTATATAGATTCATGAAATACTTTTGACTAGTTTTTCCTTAAAAGATTATCCGTGACATTTCTTTAATTGACACAACTTTTCATAGTTATTCGAAAGTACCTTATGTGGGATATCTAAGTTTAGAATTATATATATATATATATATATATATAGGAGGGTTATATTTACAAAAATTTTGTTTACGAACTACACTATGTACTCCCGGAAGTACACTAAGTTACATCATGTACTTCCAGGAGTACATAGTATAATTTGTAAGAGTTTGTAAACGAATCATTTCCCATATATATATATATATATCACAATTCCAGAAAAGACCAACACTCCACTCCCCGGTAAACCCCAACTAGTGAGGGTAGAGCAATACCAGAAAAGACCATGTTTACAAAATTCTTACCACCCAAATTGAGCATCAGCATTAGATCAATTGGTGTGATTTTCTTTTCTTTTTCTAATGAATTTAAGCATCATATACATAGGAAGCTCTGAGATATTGATACTATTTGTTGAGATATATAGTCCCACATTAGTTGAAGAGCAACTAATGTGGAGTTTATAAAGCCTTGGGCACTCTCACCCTTTGAGCTAGCTTTTGGGGTGGTGTATCCTAAGGTTCTTTATACCACTACTCTTGATTATTCCCATTTGATTTATTTGTTTAAAAAATAAATGTGGCCTTTTGATTCAGACTACCTGATGCTCCGGATGTGGAAATATATTGTCTATATGGTGTTGAAATTCCTACTGAAAGATCATATTTGAACAAGTTGTCACCTTCTGACAAGTGCAAGAGTATTCCTTTCCAAATTGATAGTTCAGCAGATGGAGAAAAGGGAAATTGTATACGAAATGGTGTTCATTTTGTGGATGGTGATGAAAGTGCTCCTGTACTAAGTGCAGGGTTCATGTGTGCCAAAGGATGGCGTGGAAGAACACGGTTCAATCCATCAGGAATGGCCACATATATAAGAGAGTATCAGCACAAAAATCCAGGTAGTGTTCTTGAGGGGAGAGGTCTAGAGAGTGGAGCACATGTCAACATTATGGGAAATGTTGCTTTGATTGAAGATGTTTTGCAAGTTGCTGCTGGAGCCACAGGTGCAGATATTGGTGGTGATAGAATATTTTCAGATATCATGAGGATATCTGAGAGGATAAATCTCAGACTGTGATTATGTATATGGTTGGATTTTCTTGCATGATAAGAGTTGTGGAAGAAATCAGCAAGGTTAATGCAGAAATAGAGAATGAGCACTAACAAAACAGGTGTTGTTGGTGGAATATGATAAAAGCTTCTGTAACCATTTGCCATCAACAGAAAGTTGTTGAGGTTTCTGAGATTCCTGCCCACTGAACTGTTACTATACTATGATGGTCATGGTAGGATGCAAGAACAGGCTAGAAGCACACCAACTAAATATGATGAATGTCAATAATATATGAAGGCTATATTACACAACACTAGACCACCCATTTGTTGATGACAACCCTAAACTTGTTAAGAATGTATAAATCACATCCTATTACTACTATTTCATTTTATTAGTTAATAAGATTGTGCATATATGTACATGATGTTTAAATAACTTAAAATTTAAAAAAGAAAAAAGAAATTGTAGAAAAAAATCTCATTATGTTTATCTCTTTTCAAATTTGTTTTCAATCTCTTATGCATTAAGTCTCCTCAATTCATCTTAGCAACTGAACAAAAAACGAGATATGAGGTCAACTTTTTCCTTCCGGACAAAAAGGGAGATATCCAATTGAAGTTTTTCCTTGTGGAGCATTACATGACAAATCTGAGGCCGAAGTGTAGAACAAATGATTTAGACAATATTTTTCATTTGTTGGCTGAAAATTTAACGATGCACGCTTTGGTACATAATTAAGAATATATGTTGTTATATACCATTCATGGTTTAAGGATTTAAACATTTTTTTTAATTAAAAACTGGACAATGTCATTATTTCTGCGTAAATATACTTAAAGAACTTTCATAACCCTAATTGCATGCGCTGGAATTTTAGGTGTTTCACGGGGGAGTGGCAGAATAACATGACTCCACTCCCTTTTGACATCTTGCAATTATTTAAGCTTGTAAGAAAGGACTAAAGGTGAATTATGATAAATATCTACCCAATAGGTGAAGTTGAGTTAGCAAGCTCAGGAGGTGAAGCTTTATTCTATTCTCATTAAATATATCTTTCGGAAAGAGCTTTAACCAATGTTATAAAAATCGGATCCATCAGGTGGGGTGAATCCAAAAATCGATGAACCGGTCATGTAATTGATTCGATTTTCATAATGGACCGGCCATGTTATAGAACTGGTGTGGCCCGTCCGATTTTTGTAAAAATCAGTTACCCTATCGATTCAACCGGTGACCTGGCCGGTTCATAAAAAAAATGGTTTGTTATCATCAATTGATGCCTTTCTTTTTTTTCACTTTCACACACAAATGATTTTTTTTTTTTAAACATTTGAGATCTATTATTTATTAACTTACATAGATTATGTACTTACAACACTAATATTATTTTGGTTATGCAATATGCAAGGAATTTTGATTTGATTTATAGTTAGAGATGTAGTCTACTGAACGTGAAACACCAGTACCACAAGTATTATATGTTTGATTGATCTTCTATTGGACAATGATGTGTAATTTATTATTTTTCATATTAAAATATTTAAAATTGATATCATTTTTTACAAGTATTTAAGTATATTTAAAGCTTTTTAATATAAATTATAGATTTATATATACTTATAGGGTCATGCGGTTGAACCAGTGACCCACTGATTAAACCAATGACCCAATATCTTGACCGGGTTAATAACCAGGACATGTTTAATAACATTGGCTTTAACTGTGATTAAGTCTCGATTCCGAATTAATCTCATAACTAGGGACGTAAATGAGTCAGTCGGCTTAATAGGGGCCTATAGTTCGGCCTATTACCTAAAGTTAAATAGAATAGGCTCAGACTTCAAAAAAAGCCTATATAGAAAGCCAGCCGTAGGTTTTTTTTTTTACTTGCCAGGCGTATAAGCTTACAAGCCAGCCTATATCATATTATTTATTTTAAATAAAATAAATAAATTATTATTTTAATAATTTTTTTTTTTTTTAATTATTAAATGTCTAATAGGCTCAAATAGGTTAACAGGCCTAGGCCAAAGCTTTTATTTTTTAAATATAGGTTAAGACAGACTTATAAATTGGGTCTACAGAAGGCTAACAGATCAGGTTAGACCTAAAATATTTCATATAGACCTGACATATTTAAATCAAAGTCTAGTTCAGCACAACCTATTTACTCTCTTATTTATAGCCAACTCAAAGAATTAAAGGCCAAAGAATCTCATACTCACCTCAAAGAGAGAATTAAAATAAATATATAAAAAATGAAACATTGTCTAGATTCACATAAAAAATGACGATGAGCGAGGAGAGCATGAGCGTACAGTGGAGGAAGATGACCAGTTGAGGAGGAGTACTAAAAAATGTAAGAGTGGTGAAGGTAACTTTAACCCTGATGAGGCAAGGGTACGGAGAGAGGAGGACTGGATGGAAAAAAGGCCTTCCTTCAGGGAAGCATTGCTAAGGCACAATGGGGAGTTCGAATTTGGCGAAAATATGAAGGATTACCAGAATGGTGATGAGGATGATACAAAAATTATCTATGAACTAGATCCGGATGGGCGAACCAATTTCAAATTATCGGACCAGTTGAAGGAAAAAATAAGGAAACCTTGGTGGAACACTCTTATCGTAAAGTTGTTGGGGAAAAAAGGTCTCCTTGAATTTCATGAAGAGGCGATTGGAGAGCTTGTAGGCGAGAGAAGGAAGAATTCTGGTCACAGATTTAGAGAATGATTATTTTCTGGTCAAGTTTGAGAGGAAAGAGGATCTGGAATTTGCTTGGTCAGAAGGGCCGTGGAGCATTCTGAATCATTATTTGGTTGTTCGTTCTTGGTCTCCGGATTTTCAACCCCATATGGCCAGTATTGATAGAATTGCTGCATGGGTGAGGCTGCCTGATATCCCAGTAGAATATTTTGCGTCAAATGTGTTCAAAGCAATTGGCAATTGGTTGGGCAAGTTTATAAAGATTGATAGCACTACAACAAGCATAGAGCGAGGAAGATTTGCACGTCTGTGTGTAGAGCTTGATCTAAGCCAACCTTTTCATGGTGAATACAAATTGGAAGGACAAGTTAAAAAGGTGGAGTATGAAGGTCTACATCTGGTTTGTTTTGAATGTGGTACCTACGGACACAGAACTGATGCCTGCCCTATCTTGAGAGCCAGGAAGATTGTAGAAACAAACTCAACAAAGAACCAAGAAGTGCAGAAAAATGACGATGGCAAAGAAGTCCCAGTTACAGAGAACGACCCTGATGTTGACATGGGAGGTAACCAGAATGTTCCAAAAGAAGGTTATGGTCCATGGATGATTGTTAACAGGAATAGAAAAGGCAGGAAGCCGGCGGCGGCGGATGATAGAAACAGAAGGGCTGACGGCGTTCAAACAGAGAAGTCACGTGGTAGCCAACAGAACAGCTCCAGATTCGCAGCCCTAGCGCAATCAGTGGAGGGAGTTACGGATGGTGCGTTAATGCAGAATCATAACGGAACACAATCGGGAGGTATCACATCTATGATTGGCGCAAATCAAGGAAAAGAAATTCCTATTCCCGTGCATGTAATTCAGGCAAGTAATCCGGTGATTAATAGCAGCATTAATAAGGGAACACAATTGGGAGGTACCACATCTATGATTGGCGCAAATCAAGGAAAAGAAACTCCTATTCCCGTGCATGAAATTCAGGCAAGTAATCCGGTGATTAATAGCAGCAATAGTAAGGGGAAAACGGTCTTAATGGAAACGGAAACTCAGTATAAACTTGCATGGAAAAAAATTGATGATGGACAGCTGTACATAGCTGAGCAACCAATTGATAATGAAAAATTAAAAGCATCGGTTATCAAGGAACAAACTGTTGCGTCTCATCAACGAAGACCGAATCAAGTCTCTGGGAAGGAAATGACGCAAGGATCCACGTTAAAAATCATGCAGAACTCTGCGAAAACCGAGAATAGCATAACAGGGAATTTGGAGGATCACCATATGCTAGTCGATCAAAGTAATGAAACTACAAACAATATGCTTTTGGCCCATCCACCAAGACCCCCAGAACCAATTTCTAATCAAGGGCAGATTCAAAATGTGAGTGATATTGATATGGTAGCAATAGAGAATACTAGCTTGAATACAGATGAGCTGATGGAGCGTTTGGAGGTTCCAGTGATCAATGTGTCAGAACACATGTCTTAATGTCAGACCTTCTATGGAATTGTAGAGGTGCAGCTAGCGGAAGACTGGCTCATACACTTAAAGTTCTTGTGCAGAAACATAATATCAAGTTGGTGGCAATTTTTGAACCTAGGGCTTCTGGTGATCGAGCTGCAAAATTAGCAAAAAGCCTAGGTTTTGATAAAATAATTGTTGAAGAGGCCCAGGGGTTTTCTGGTGGTATTTGGTTATTTTGGTGCTCTCATTTCTTCAGAATAGAGCCTATTGAGCAATCTAGTCAGTTTGTCCATGTTAAAATTCTTAAAAATGGGGAACTGTTCACCTTTCTTATAGCTATTTATGTCAGCCCCCGTGAAGAGAAGAGAAACTTATTATGGCAAGATCTTCGAAGAATGAGCTCTCAAGTAGCGGATCCTTGGATTACGAATGGTGATTTTAATGAGATTGCACATTCATCAGAGAAGAAAGGTGGGGCTACTGTTGATATAACAAAATGTCAAAAATTTGCTGAAGTTTTAGATGATTGTAAAGTAATCGATTTGGGTGGAGCTGGTGCTTTCTTTACTTGGCAAGGTCCTAAGTGGGGACATTTGGATCGTATTTTTAAGCGACTTGATCAAGTATGTGCCAATGAAGCTTGGAGATTGAAATACACAGATGCAAATGTTCAGGTGCTTCCTAGGATTCAATCCGATCACAATCCTCTTTTAGTGGAGTTGCATGCTACTCATGCTCATTTAGGGGCAAGCCCATTTAGATTTGTAGTAGCATGGCAGCAACATCCAATGTTCAACTCGTTCCTTGATGAATATTGGCGGTATAATGATACGTGCAGTAATATGCTCAAGAGGTTGATCCCTCCTTTAAAACAATGGAACGCCAATGTTTTTGGGAATATTTGGCTTAGAAAAAAGGGTATCATTAAGTCAATAGATCGTGTTCAGCAACAAAGAATGACAAAGGAATCTCATTACCTGGCTATGAAGGAAAACAAGTTACAAGAAGAGCTATCTAGTATTCTAGAGCAAGAAGAGTTGTTGTGGTTCCAGAAGTCTAGGGAAAAATGGATTGTTGATGGTGATAGGAATACTAGGTTCTATCATCTGAAGACAATCATCCGTAGGAACACCAACAAAATTCTGAGGTTGAAGAATGATACTCAAACATGGATCTCAGATCCAAGGGCTCTTCAAGATTTGGCTCGTAATTTCTATTTGAAACTTTTCAAAGAGGAGGATTCCAATCGGAAATGGATTGCAACTGAGGAGTGGTGGCCAGTAATAGCACATGATACTTTGCAGGATCTTAAAAAGCCACCTTCCATGAAAGATATTCGTCGTGCTGTTTTTGATATGGGATCCTTTAAAGCTCCAGGAGCTGATGGATTTCAAGCAATTTTTTTCCAGCATAATTGGGATAGAATCAAGGAGCAAGTTTGTCAAGAGATCTGTTATTTGTGGCAGAATCCAGTGGACATTAAGAGAATTAATTCAACTCTCTTAGTTCTGATCCCCAAAATTCCAGCGCCTACTCTAATGAATCACATGCGCCCTATATCTCTCTGCTCAGTTCTATACAAAGTGCTCAGTAAAATTGTTGTTAATAAGCTGAAACCAATAATGGAGAGGATCATTTCTCCATGCCAAGCTAGCTTCATTCCGAAACGGCATATTCAGGATAATATTATTGTTGCTCAAGAGCTCGTTCACACTATGCATCGAATGAGAGGTAGGAAAGGCTTCATGGCTATTAAAGTGGACCTAGAAAAGGCTTATGACCGAATTAGCTGGGGCTTCCTTAGAGAGGTTTTGTCAGAAATAAAATTGCCAGGTAATTTTTTAAATATTGTCATGGCTGCTGTTACAACGCCAAATATTAGCTTGCTGTGGAATGGTGAGTTAACGCCAGAGTTTCAACCATCTAGAGGTGTGCGGCAAGGTGATCCCATATCTCCCTTTTTGTTTGTGCTTGGAATTGAAAAACTCTCATATGATTGCAAATGTTGTTGGTAAAGGGGAGTGGAATCCAATAAGGGTTGGCAAAGGAGGTCCTGAGATTTCTCATTTAATTTTTGCTGATGACTTGATGTTGTTTGCGGAGGCTGGTGAAGCTCAAATGGGTGTGATTGTCCATCTTTTGAATGAGTTTGCTTTAATGTCTGGTCTTCGTGTGAGCTTGGCCAAAACCAGCATATACTTCTCTAAGAATGTTGATGATTTCAAAGCAGATAAGATTGCGAGTTTGGGTGGTTTCAAAAGGACCAGGAATCTGGGTCGCTACCTTGGAACGATGATGCAACATGGAAGAGTCTCCAAAGCCTTATTCAATGATATTGTTGATAAGGTTAAGTAAAAAATGCAAGGTTGGCAAGCTCAGTGCCTCTCTATGGCAGGTAGGATTACGTTGAGCAAAGCTTCAGTTTCAACTGTACCTTTCTTCCAAATGCAAAGTACTAAGTTGCCTAAATCCATTTGTTATGAGGTGGAAAAGGTACAACGTCAGTTTATTTGGAATGGATCTGATCAAAAAAGAGGGAATGCTTTGATCGGGTGGAGTACTTTAGTGCAATCAAAGAATAAGGGAGGTCTTGGAGTTAAATGTCTTGATCTCATGAACGATGTTTTTTTGGGTAAGCTAGCTTGGCTTATAAAAACAGATCATGATGCGCTTTGGGTGCGGGTTCTAAAAGCTAAATACAATGGTAGAAGAAATCAGCTGGATATGTTTACCAGTAGAACCGGCGATTCGCTCCTTTGGAGGAGTATTTGTAAGGTGTGGTTGGATTTAAAAGAATATGTCGTATGAGAACTTGGTGATGGAACTTCAGTCAACTTTTGGACAGATCCCTGGATTCCTAATGTGGGTCCCTTAGTAAATGTTTGCATGAAGGAGCTTAGTGGGCATGATCTAGCTAAGAAAGCTAATGAGGTTCTTGATATAAATGGCTGCTGGGATGTGAATATGCTACAATCTTGTTTGCCGCATAACATCTTAGAGATAGTGACTGGTTTCCTCCCTCCTGCAGTAAATGAAGGATCAGACGTAGAAAGATGGAGTATTGGTGGTCATGGTTCCATAACAGTTAAGGATGCCTATCAGGTACTTTTACAGAAACGTTTTCCCATTGTAAATCAAATTATTCCAGATCATGTGTGGAATGCCTTTTGGCATTGGAAGGGTCTAGAGGGGGTGAAGATTTTCATGTGGAAATGTCTGCATCGTAGACTGCCAACTAGTGCTTGGGCTGCTAAGTGGTCAGACGCGAATCCAGTTTGTTCTCGTTGTCTTAGCGCATATGAGACAGAGTTTCATGTATTGAGAGACTGTGTGGTGGCAAAAACAGTGTGGGATAAATTGCTTTTGTCTAGGAGACAAGCGTCTTTCTATGATTTGGATTGGGTGGATTGGGTGTCTTCCAACATATTTAATGACAGGTCAGGACCCATAAGTCTGAATTGGGTTACTATATTTCTTTTAACTTGTTGGGAGCTGTGGAATGATAGAAATGCTGTTTATCATGGGAAGGAAGGATCTACTGATTCTCTTATTGTGCGTAAAGTGCAATGCATGGCTATGGATATCGAGCAAGCTTTTGGTGATAAAGGTATCACGAAGAAGGCAGGAATGTTATCTCAGATACATATTGCATGGCAGCCACCAGATCATGGATGGATAAAATTAAACACAGATGGTGCAGCCAAAGGTTCTCCAGGAGTAGCTGCATGCGGAGGATTATGTAGAGGATCTGATGGCCAATGGCTAGGGGGTTTTGCTTATCATGTGGGTATTGCTTCATCTTTTACAGCAGAATTATGGGGTATTTTGAAAGGTTTGGAATTTGCTTGGAATAAAGGGTTTCGAAAACTTATTATTGAGAGTGACTCCACTTCGGTGATCACGCTGCTTACCAGTAAAGGTAATGATGTCCGAGAGTCGCATATTGTTACTCGCATTCGGACTTGGATGAACAAAGATTGGGATCTCAAGGCTCAACACATCCACCGTGAAGGAAATCAATGTGCTGATTGGCTTGCCAACCATTTGATTTACCCCAGCCAGAACTCTATCTATAAGGAGTTTAGTCATGTCCCTCCTGGACTTAGCTGTTTATTTTTTGCTGATATTTGTTCTGTTACTAGTACTAGGAACGTTTATATTGTCTAGTGGTTTCTTGGACTGTTAAGCCCTTTCTTTCACCAAAAAAAAAATAACAAACAACACAAAAGGAGGTGGAGCTCTTATTTCAAAGGGTAATCCCTGTTTCTTAACACAGTCCTCTAATGCTACTTGGTATCATTAACAGTGAGTAATGCAATTGCCCCATCCTGAAGGTGAGATGTGTGACTCAGTGAATTTTTTTTTTTTTTTTTTTTATCTTTGCAACCAATCACATGAAAAAATGTTTGAAAATGACAAACGCGATCAATGTAGACCCACAAATATTAGATGACATCTTATATGAACCTATAAGAAACCAACGTTATGAAAACAAAGAAACAGGTCATGTTAAATCAGCAAAAGAAGTCATAGTTTCAATCACCTAAGAGAACCCCATTTCCAAATAAATAAGACCCACAACCTAAAAGCACTAATCATTCTAACCTTCAAGTCAGCCAAATTTTAACTCAAGTTCGATGAATGTAAAAGGCAAGGATCTAGATGTTTCAAGTGAAAAAGAAATTTACACAACCAATGGCAAACCAGATTCTTAATATAAACTGGTTAAGGTATTCAGAAACCATTCAAATCAATTTTTTAAATTCATGAGTTTAACACTTTTAATGGTACACTTATAATATAACAGCAAGATCAAATTACCAAAAATTAGGCAGTCCAAATAACTATAATTGTACTTGTCAACACATCATCACTTTGTTTCACAACTTTTTCTCAAGAATATTGTCTAGTGTCAATTAGATTATGACAGAACATATGCATCCAGATCGTAAAACACATATAATTTCTTGAGCATCACATCCAACCGATCTTTAACTAAACATCATTACTAGGAAATTACATTCTAGACGGTTAGAACAATTTAAGCAATTCATAAACTCAATTTCTAATATATTATCAAAAATTCAATCTCCAATACTTCTTTTTAATTGCTATATCCAACAACTGATACTCAAGCTAATAATGGAGTTTCACGAGTTCAATTTATTAAACCGAAGACTCCTCATTAAATTTCTACCCTGACAAGCCAATACCAAAATAAAAGTTTTCAATATTCAATTCATCAAACAGAGATCACTCACTCTTAGTACAACTTAACCATTAATTCATTACTACGTCTGCTCATATGGTTCTACCAAATCTAGTTTAATTGCTCCAATTATTCAAGTCATTCCCTAGATTAAGTTCTCACATAATTTCGAACGTATGTATTCAAAATTTCCAAACAAAACTTTCCCATTAATTAATTCTCGGTGTTTGACAGTTTGATACTACCGTGTTACCGAAGAATGTGTTGGCCAGACCCATTCCCAATTACAGCTGGAGTATCACCTCATCACACACTGGGAATCGGCAATTACATACTTCACTATTTATTTTTCATTCCGGTATTAATTAATTACAACTTACCACGCATCAGACTTCTCTCTTGAGGAGGTTTCCGTGTCTCATAAATACTAATTCTACTTTCGTCATGCCAAGCAGCGAGCGGATCCTACCCACTGCATGACATACACGACAGTAGTCTCAAGGTTGAGACACGGTTCCCACTTCAGGACAGAATCTCAATTAATCAATTAAGCAATTAGACAATTCCCACATTCCAATTCAACTGCAACACAATACGGTCAGACAACTGTTGCACAATTTAGTGACAACAACCATTCAAGTCAAATATTTCAATACAGTGTATAAACCTCACAACCGAACAGGGCATAAAATAAAACAATATACAGTATTCAACTACTCGAACCACATTTATAAAATTAACTGCAAAACTGATCAATCCAATTTAACAGATCAAATTCAAGTATTTAGCCAGATTACTCTCATCACTGCATAAACCGACCTTTACATATCAAATCAACAGCAAGATAAATCTTTACAGCATAGCCTAGTACATCAGATAATCAAACACTACATCATACCATCACCAAGAATCGAACTGCTCCAAATAAGTTAATTTCAACGGCTGTGAGTAAATAATACCATAAGAGGAGTTCAGTGTATCTCAGAATAATTCTAATAATTCAATCATACTAATTTTCACAACTCAACAGAATAATTCAGCAAGTGCCAACCATAACTCAGGCAGTTCCTTAATTTAATTCTGATATTCAACATCTAACAACCAGTTCAACACATGTCAATCATAATTCAAGCAATTCAGGAAATTAATTCTAGATGCATCAACCCGCACAGTTCCATAGCTACTTTCAAACAGCAATCAATTCAGTAATTATTGAACAATTCAACAGTTAACTTTAAACAGCAGTGATCACACAACATATACAAACAACAAGGATTAACAAACATCAACCAATGCAGCAATCATAACAAACACCTTGAATCAAAACTGCTCTGATACCAATTAGTGTAACACCCTCCCTTGTATGCATCCAAGAGAGTTGTTTGCTAAGCGGATTAGAGTTCTTTTGTCACATTTTAAAACTGGAAAATAATTTTGTTGTTGCGAATTAAAACTCGAGTTGAAATCCATCTCCTTACAATAATCAGAGTATGCTTTCAAAATCTCTTAAGTGGCTGAAAATATTGTTTTTCCTAGCAGACCTTGTTGTCTTTAAAAATTCGTATAAAATCAATTACGACGATTTAAAAAGATATCCCATATAATCTAGAAAGAGCACGTCTGGGGCTTTGCATGCATATAAAATAATAGTAAATCGGAGTTCATTTTCCCCTCGTAATATAACTCGCAAAGTGCTCGCAAAACTGTTTAAAATCAGCACTTAAATAAACGTCATAAATTATTTTCGCAAAACGTTTCTAGACTTTGTCTCCAAGGTACTTGCTGATCATAAAAGTCTTAAAACAGTAATAAAATCTTAATTTAACAGTAATCCAAACTCCTTAAATTAATACAGTCATCCACCAAATAATGGCAATAGCAAAGTCCAAACAGCAGCACATAACAGCAAATATCCAAAAATCATGTCTTCATATGCTTTTGCGTCCTCCTGCCATTTTATAAAAATAGCAGCCTCAAAGGGGTGAGAAAAATCCGAGTAGTGTGATAGCAAAACCAATAATGCAACAATATTAGGATAGGCACAAAATTATAAACAATCACATCAACATTTCATTTTCCGTTACATACCATAGTGCGTATATAACGCCATTATTACGCTCATAGCACCTTCGTGCGCGTACTAACATTTCATAGTGCGTATATAACGCCATATTCATCATAATGCGTATATAACGCCTTCATTGCGCTCATAGCACCGTCGTGCGTGCACCATCACAGTGGATATTCCATAATGGCTCCCTCAAAGGTGAATTCCAACTGTGGCCTATGCGGACGGAAGCCAAGTGTCCCATACCCTGGTACCGAAGGGATGCCTATATGATGCGTGCTCAATCGTATGCATATTTATATAAATATCCTAGTCCATGAAAAGCATGAAATTCATGCATGTATGCCATGATATGCTTCACACACAAACAAGAAACAAATGAATTACGAGGTGTATATGCATGACTAGGTCATCATCATAATAGCATATCTTTCATGTACTTTCCGTACCAAGCTGCCACATCACAATTACTTCTCTTTCATGATTTTCCATCTTGTCACATTCATAGGCAGCGTACATATAGCATATAACAGCATATTAATCCAAGGCACATGTGGCAACAATTCACAATTCTATACGCTAGCTAATAATCACATCAAGTAATACCACCAAACACATACCTGTGACGTTTACAACTTTTTAAACAACGTATCACCAATTCAGTCCACTTTCTTAGAAGTTCGCGGACCTAAACAAATGCATCACAAATCAGAATTTTATCTCACATTATTCCTATGCGTTGCATAAAGTTTTCATTCCTCTAGACCCCTTTATTCTCATTCGTTTATCATAGTTCTATTACTAACAAATTTCTGTCTCAAATAATTTTTACTTATTCATAAACAGTGAAAGAAATCCAACATCTCCCAAGCACACCAATTCAGGTTTCAATATTAAAACAAGTTCATGACATTTTATTCACAAATTTAACTCCAAAAGACCAGGGGTGCGCTAAGGAGGACGTAAAACATGATGTCCAACTAAGCTTAATTCATACAAGGTTTGATACAAAATATAGTCCAGCCAAATTAGTCCAACACTTTAATAATTATGCTCACCTATATCAATGGTACTACTAGTCAGAACTTCATTCATATTACCAATTATTTAAAGGAAATTCCCATTAATTAATAACATATTACCATAATAAAATCCTAAGTCCCCAACACACAGCAATTCGGTTTTCAATACAAAATGCTCATGACATTTATTCAGAATTTTAACTCAACATGGTCATGGGTGCGTGAAAGAGGACCTAACCACATGCTTTCCCTAAATTTCTTAACTTATACAGATTCAGTTTCTTATTATGGAAAATGTTCATGGGATTTCTAGTTCACACAACAACTCTCCTGGTTATGTGTGCTCTAAAGAGTGACCTAAAGCATGCTGTCACCTAAATTAGATCAAGTAACTTATTTTAATCAACAACCCGCAATTAGCTCATCAAAAAGACTTTATTCCAAACCCCAAGCCATTCTTTGTGTTAAAATTACAAGGTTCAAATCGGTTTACAAGACAAAGTCAACCAGAAAAATGACGACTTGCATACACTTAACCCATCATGCAATAAGGTCGAACCACCCAAAAAGAAAAGCAAGGAATGGTTGGAGGTAACTTACGGTTTCTTGATTCTACACACACAACAGCTTCCAATCGGCCAAGGAGTCAACTTTTCCTTCCAGAACTCTATCCCACGCACATGCAATGGAGGAGATGACTAACAAGACAGAACCTTATTCATCCAAAAGAACCACCCATGAGAACCGGTTTGTGTGCAGAGAGGAACAAGGAAAAAAGCAATTACTCACCTCCTTGAAGGAAGTCTCCGACCAGCAAGGAAAAAGAGGAAACGCTGAGCTATGTACTTTGCTCCCTGCTCAAGGAGCTTACAGTTTCAGTGACATGCAAGAGGTTTAATCTGCTCTCCAAGGATCAGTTAATCAGCTCGTTGGTGTTTGTGGCTCGGCTGAACGAAGGAGAAGAAAAATGCTAGGTGGCTTATTATCTATTCAAGGAACTTATGGCTTGAAGTAGACGGAGAATGGAATGCATGCAAGCTTTGCAGCTTGATGCTCGACCGACGGTGTGAGCGGAGACGAGAGGAAGATGTGAGCTAGATGATGATTCCTTGCTGTGTGCATAAATGGAAGGGAATAATGAACTCCTACATTCTGAATCAAGGACTCATTATTTCTGTTTGTTTTTCTCTCAAAGGCGCCGTAGATGAATTAGTGAGGATGTGTTATTTTCAACCAATGGGAGGGCATGCATCTAGAATGAACCAATGATAACTCATGCAATCAGATTTCTTAAGTGGTTAAGGGATAAGTTATACATTTTGGGCTGCCTCAAGCTTTCCCTTAAAATATTTGGGTCGTAACCCAACAGGTGATTAGGGTTCAATTTCCTTCCCTCATACTTATAATTAATGTATTTAATAATTCCCTATTTCTTTTAGGTATTACTTAAAATTTCATATATTATCATTAGGTTAATTTTATCCTCCTAATTAATATTTCAATTTCTTAACACTCATTCTCCCTAAATTATACTAAACATAATTTTTGTTAATTAAAATTAAGTCTACCCAATATAATATATAGACATATATTGATATATTCTGAGTTCGAAACAAGCTTCTAAATCCCTAAGCAACATTTATATAATTCCCTAAATTTGCGGGATGTTACAAAACCCCATTCACTTGCAACTGCTGTGGATTAGCACCCATTAGAGTGGGACACTCATTAGACTCATGAGCTTCCTTACAATATTCACAAACCACAGGAGTTGATTGAACCTTGGACACTTGAAATTTTTCAAACTTCTCATTCAAGCTGTTAAACTTCTTGGACAACAGCTTTTGTTCAGCAAGCATAGCAACATTGCTTTCCAGCTTTATCACTCCTCTTTTTATTTGAGCTGATACGCTCTCATTCTCATTCCTTGCCAGTTTCTTTATCAAGTCAATGGCTTGTTCAGATGTACTTTGCCGAATAGAACCTCCAGCTGCACTATTAATCACCAACCTTGTTTCAGGAGAGATGCCATTAAAGAAGATTGCCACCTTTCTGTCATCGTCTCCTTCATAGTGCGGACACTTCCGGATGAGTTCCTGGAATCTATTCCAGGTTGCACACAGTGATTCTCCTTCAAGTTGGCAGAAGTTTGTGATTTCATTCACCAGCTGGTTGTACTTTTCCATAGAAAAGAAATGGGCAAAGAACTTTGATGACAAGTCTTCCCATGTCGTGATACTATTAGCTGGCTGCCTTTCTATCCATCTGAGAGCTTTTCCCTTAACAACAAAAGGAAATAATCGAAGCCTGATATCATCGGCAGACACTCCATTGTGCTTGGTAGTGTCACAGATCATCAGAAATCGATCTATGAACTCATGAGGATCTTCCTCCTCAGCACTAGAAAACTGAACCCTTTCCACCAAAGTAATCAAAGATGGCTTCAGCTCAAAATTGTTTGCCTCCACCGTCGGCCTGATTATACTTGAATTTGGCCTATTGAACACCGGAGTCAGAATGGTGTCCAACAATCGTGGAGGTGGGTTATTCGCATTGTTGTTACCCGCCATCTCTTGTACTGGTTGTACAGGTTCTCTATTGAAATCTTCCCAAATTAACTGCTTGGCAACTTTCCCCAGTCTCCTCTCAGTCCTTGTAATTTCAGGATCAAATACAAAGTCTTTAGGAACAAGTCTACCTCGCATAAAACTCCGAAAAATATGTTAGTAGCACCTGCAGAACATAGAACAAGATAAAACAAGATAAAATAAAAATAAAAATCCAATCTCAAAGATCAACGGTTATTTATAATATTGGAATTAACAATCCCCGGCAACGGCGCCAAAAACTTGATGCTCTCCGGCAAGTATACCGATCGCACAAGTAATATAGAAAGTAAGTAGAGTATCGTCTCCACAGGGATTGTAAACCAAGTACTACAATTACCAGTCCCCTTAAGTTGGAAAACTCGGTTTGTTGTTTGGAAAAATTGCGAATTGATTTTGAGTAACAATAAGAAATAAAAGTAAAGACTTGTTTTTGAATTTTTATTTAAGAGAAATAAAACAATAACAATGAGAATTGATTTTAAGAATATGAGGAAAGCATTGTAGCTAGAGCGCACTCACCTTATGATCCCCACTTCTTACTTTGAATTGATTCACAATACTTATTCATATAATTACTCGGATAAATTATTATCTAAGAATATTTATTAGTTAACCCTCAATTCCTTGCAAGGTTAACCCTTTAATCCCCAATTGGAACCCCAATTCCTTGCAATGTTCCTCATGGTATTAAGCAATGAACGCAATAATTTAAGCATCTGCAATTAAATACACATCTATTCATAGCATGCATACCAATTGTTATCCTACCCCCTTTCAGGATCAAAACCCCAATATTCCTATCTAGGGTTCTAACCCTCAAACTATTCTCAACTATCAGATTGATCAGTTCTAATAAAGGAAATAGAAAATACGCACAGGGTAGAGACAAAGATAATTATATAAATGAGTAAAACTAAATCAATCCATCGTAACAAGGGTTCACATAGGGCTCGTGACCCTAACTAAAATAAAAATAACTAGCCAAGCATAATCATGGCTAAAAATCCAATATTCAATGAAAGCATAAAATTAAAGTTAAATAGATGAAGAAGAAAAACTGTGGAAGAATCCTCCTGAGCTCTGCCGTCGGCCTCCTTCTGAATGGAATGCGATATCCCCAGGGTTCTATTAAGAGAATATATTTATAAGCCTATTTTATTCTTCCAAAAATACCCTTCTGAAAACACGGTACTTCTTTCCCGTAAACCGGCGACAGTTGGCGCCGGTGTGGCGCACGTTTGCGCGGAGTTATTGTCAAATTGTGAAAAACCGGAACAACTTCTACGTGACTTGGCGCCATCTTGTTCAACCTTGGTGCCACTTGGCGCCATTTCAATTTCTTCAACAAAGTGTGGCGCCACTTTGCTTCACTTGGGCGCTGGTTGGCATGGTGGCGCTAGTTTGCGCCATTCTGGCGCCAACTAGCGCCAATTCTCTGGACTTTGTACTATGCAACATGAAACTTTCCAGTGTGTGGAGTCGCGTTAACAGGCTTTTTATAATTTGTAATTTTCACTCCTTTTACCTGTAAAAATACAACCAAAAGGTGAATATTATTGACATAGAAAGAATCAATATAAATAGCAAATATGTATTTAAATTGCTCTCTTATGACTCAATCTTTATCAATTTTAACACAGAAAAACCACACTTGCCAAAGGCACATCACAGAACAATATGTTGCACCCTGGTATTCCATCTTTCAATGTGAGCCCTCAGCTTACGTCTCCAGTTCTCTTCAACCTTCCCCCGTAGAGTATGATCATGTATCCCTCTCAACTTTCTAGACACATCCGGGATGGGTTGATCAAGACCGAACTGTCGCATGCACCTATCCGGTTGACATGCCTCTACTGTGTGGAAGTAGATAAGAGGTGTGACAGCAAGCCACAGGTACTGCTGCTCTGGAGTCACGTCGAGCCACTGATATTCAAAATATGGTTGCCACACCACCTACAAACAAAATGATAAAAAATATATAGAGTAATGATAGTCCTCAAGAGTTGAGGTCCATTAAGTGTAAATTGTTCCACAAAACCCATGTTTTGGTTATAAATCACTCCCTTCAACCTTCTTATTTTCATATAGAGCAACTGTTTTGAATAGTGGACCAGAGTAATGCCGAAAGTGGGAATTAAGGTAGACCTGGAGCAAATTTAACATTATCTTTTTCACATATGACTATTGAGTTAGTTTTCTTTGTTCAAGACACCTAAGGCCCATCAAAAGGAACCACAAAATGAAGAGAGAAGAAGGAGTGTTGCGCAGAAAGGAAAAAGAAGTCTGCTATAGTACAACAGCAGTCAAAGGAAGCAATGGGAAGCCGCCACGTCAGCTACAACAGAGAAGGTGGAGGTGCTGCCTCTGCTACAGTACGAAAGCAAAGAAGCTGAGCAATGGGGAGCCGCCACGTCAGCTACAGCAGAAAGAGTGGAGGTGCCTCCCTGAATCTGATACTCCTACTCACAAAGGGAGCCAAAAGCAAGGGGGACCACTTCCATTTAAGGCCAAGCTGGCAAGAAGCAAAGCTACCATTGGAGAGGTTTAGACAAAGCACGACCCTTGATGAAAGGAACAATGGAGATCAAATGAAGAACCCTATAAAAGGAACAAGCAATCCTCATAAAGGGCATCATCAGCACCCATCCTAGGACTCGTTGTCTCTTTGTTTTCTTTTTTGTAAAAATGCTCACTAGGAGCTAACTTCCTCTAAGTAGGTGAGGGTTCCATAGAAGTAATCCCTTTTGTCTTAGGATAGCTTTGTAAGGAACACATATTTTATAAATGAATTTTGAGTTGCTCTTTGGTTTAATTTATTGATTTTGTGAAACCCTTTGGGCTGGCAACCTCATCCCGGGACCACTCGGTTGATGAAACACTGACAAAGGCGTGTGGAGCATTCTCAAAATCCTGAGGTAGTTTAACCTGAAGAAAGGAGGGAGAAACACCTGGAATGAGGAGCACTGCCATGTGAATCCATGATTTTTTGAGAAGGCAACATGGTTTCCTTGCATATAACTCCAAGTACTATGGAGTAACGTGGAGAGTAAGGCCTTACCCTCTGCTTACCTATAGCAAAACAAAGGAAGGAGCAAAATCCACTTGTAAAATATGCTACCAAGCAGGGTTAACCAAAGGGATGAAAACATGGAACCCGTAACACCTACTTGATCTTTTTCTTTCTGAAATTAATCTTAACTCAACTTCTATCACAACCTTTTCCTCACGATAACTGAACTGTGTTTTACCAGCTGATGCTCTTACTTTCATTTCGTTGACTGCTCTTAAAGTTACTTCAATTGATGCCTTTTTATTCGATGACCGTGCTAAGTCATTCACTGCTCTCATCTGGTTCAGAATGGTTAACATTGTTTAACTAGCTGCCCAGAGATTGCTCTTTGTGAAGCTTAGCTGAGAATAGTAATTTCTTTTATTGCTCCATTTTACAAATTAAGTTTCCTTTAGCGCTTCTTACTTCACAACTGCTCCCTGAGGACGATAAATCTGGGGCTACAATACCCTATATTGCTTGACATGTACGCTTGCGTATAGTTGAAGAGGGTTGCTCTTAGTCAGAGTAGATTGCTCCTGTTGGCAATCCTGATTACTACTCTACACTCTTGCTCTCTGAAAGAAATATTCCCGAGCAGCTTTCGGTTCGACCAAGCAATTAGCGCCGTTGTCGGGGATCATTTGGCAAGAAAGGGCGTTTTTAAGGAAACATTTTTGTTGTTTAATCGCAGTCTTTTTGTTTTAATAGACCTCCTCCATTTTTATGAGCACAGAACCTACAGAACTTGGACTGGAAATAGTATTTTTTGATCCAGAACCCGAGAGAACCTTCAGAAATAGAAGAAGAGTTCAAAGGTTGAAAAACATTACAATGGAGGAGGTTGTAAACAATGATAACAATGGAAATCATAATCATGAGCCTGAACAAGGACCGAATGGAGGAAGAGGGCCATCATTGAATGATATGGCTGCTCCCTTCAGAAATGGTCCAGAACGAGGCTATGTTCCCCCTCCTCTGAATATCCCGAACTTTGAAATAAAACCTGCAATGTTCCAAATGATTATGAACGCTGGTCAGTTCCATGGACTACCCATGGAAGACCCTCACAGTCATTTGGACAATTTCACTGAGATAGTTGACAATTTCAAAGTTCATGGTATTTCGGAAGAAAACATGCGGATGCGGCTTTTTCCATTTTCCTTAGCTGGAAAAGCCAAAGAATGGAGGAGAACATTGCCCCCAAACTCCATCACCAGTTGGGAGCAATTGGCGGAACTGTTTGTTACCCGATTTTTTCCCAAGCAAAACAAGCCCAAGTGAGGGCTGATATAGCTTCTTTTCAAATGTATGATGGAGAAAGTCTGTATGAAGCGTGGGAACGCTTTAAAGAGTTGATACGAATCTGCCCGAATCATGGAGTTTCTGATTGGGGCATCATTCACACGTTTTATCATGGTTTAACCCCACCATTAAAAGCAACTGTTGATGCAGCTGCAGGGGGAGATCTTTTGGATTTTACTTATCCAGAAACCTACCAGTTGTTGGAAAAACTTTCAAAAAAACATATTTCATGGCCTTCCACACGACACAGTGCTCCTAAGAAAGCAGGAGTTCTTGAGCTAAGCTCAGCTGATGCTCTTTCTGCACAAATGGCTTCGCTCCAGAACACTATAAAAAACTGGAAGCCCATGGAACAGAAAAAAACAACTGAGCAACTTCTTTTGACTCAATCAAGTCAGAGTTGCCCCACTTGTGGAGGTCCTCATGAATATGAGGACTGTAACAATCTAGCTGTTGTGTGCTATGCAGGAGGGTATGACAACAACAACAGGAGCAATGACAACCATCAAGGGAACAATAACCGAGGCTGGAGGAATCAGAATAATGCTGGAGGTAGTGGAGGAAACTACCAGAACCGACCCCCGTATCCCAGGCAGAACCAACAAAACTGGGATAAGGGTGAAGGGAAGTCCCAATCCTTTGAGACTTCTGTCAAGGAGTACATGAATCAGAACAGCGCAGCCATGCGAAACCTAGAAACCCAAATTGGTCAGCTGGCTGGAGCACTCAAACAGAGGCAACCAGGGACACTCCCTAGTGACACAGAAAAGCCGTCTCAAGATAACCAGGAGCATTGTAATGCTATAAGCCTACGAGATGGAAAGACCTTACCACCCCCAGACTTAGTGGCACGACCTCGAAAGCGCGAACCAGCAAAACAACCCATAGGAAAGGAAGTTGAAGAAGCCACTGACCCTTCACACCTTGAAGCTCAGACAGGACCAGAAGAGAAGGTCCAAAGCAATGAGTCTGCTGAAATCAAACCGGATGACGCAACACCTGTAGCAGACCTTGGGGCAACAAAAGTCAGTGAACCAGTTTCAGTTCCAACTTATGTTCCCCCATGCAAGAGAAGGAGTGAACCGATCGAGCCTCCTTTTCCACAGAGGTTGAAAAAGCAACACGAGGATAAGCAGTTTAGCCAGTTTCTTGACTTGATGAAACAACTTCACATAAATATCCCTCTAGTAGAAGCTTTGGAGCAAATGCCTTCATATGCAAAATTTATGAAGGACATTTTGTCAAAAAGAAGAAAGATCGAAGAGTTTGAGACCGTAGCCCTCACTCAACAATCGTGCAAGTACCTGACTAAAATTCCTCCCAAACTAAAGGATCCTGGTATATTCACCATCCCGTGTACAGTTGGGAAGAACTATCTTGGTCGGGCACTTTGTGATCTGGGCTCAAGTGTAAATCTAATGCCAGCTTCCATCTTCAAGCAGCTTGACATAGGAGCAGCAAGACCAACCACAGTCACTCTTCAACTTGCAGACCGATCTATAGCCAAGCCAGAAGGAAAAATTGAGAATGTCCTTGTCCAAGTAGACAAGTTCATTCTACCAGCTGACTTCATCATCTTAGATTTTGAAGCAGATCAAGAAGTTCCAATAATTCTGGGCAGACCATTTCTGGCTACCGGTGATGCTATCATAAATGTCAGAAAGGGTGAACTTTCTATGAGTGTAAACGGAGAAGAAGTGAAGTTTAATGTCATGAAAGCAATAAGGTTTGATGAAGATAACACTGAGGAATGCTCTAGCATTTCGATCCTTGACTCGGTCATAAGAGAAGAACAGCAGGAGCATTTGCAGCCAGAGATAGGCATTAAGGACTTTGAAGAGCTGGAAGAATACCTTGCATCCATCAGTTTCCACCAACCCCAGGGAAGGAAAGAAAGGGTCTTTGAATCCTTAAACCGATCAGAGCAGGAGCAAAGACCAAAATTGCCTTCAGTAGAGCAACCACCTACCTTGGAGTTAAAACCCCTACCTGGACACCTGAAATACACTTATCTTGGTAAAGACAACACTCTCCCTGTGATTATTTCTTCTTTGCTAACCCATGAACAGGAATTTCAACTCACACAAAAGCTCAAAGATTACAAAGGAGCAATTGGCTGGACTATGGCTGACATAAAAGGAATTAGCCCAACAATTTGCATGCACAAGATTTTGCTCCAAGACCCTGACAGCTCATCTGTGGAGCATCAAAGGAGGCTGAATCCCAATATGAAGGAGGTGGTAAGAAAAGAAATCATCAAATGGCTTGATGCAGGTATAATCTATCCCATCTCAGATAGTAAATGGGTTGCTCCTGTGCAATGCGTCCCAAAAAAGGGTGGCATTACTGTAGTTGAAAATGACAAACGAGAGTTAATAGCCACCAAAAAAATAACTGGGTGGAGGATTTGTCAAGACTACAGGAAATTAAATAATGCTACCCGAAAGGATCATTTCCCCCTTCCTTTTATTGACCAAATGCTGGATCATCTAGCTGGGAAAGAATTCTTTTGTTTCTTATATGGGTATTCGGGATACAATCAAATCCCGGTTGCTCCTGAAGACCAGCACAAAACCACTTTTACGTGCCCCTTTGGGACGTTTGCATTTAGAAGAATGCCTTTTGGGCTATGTAATGCCCCTGCAACTTTTCAAAGATGCATGTTTGCTTTGTTTACAGATTTAGTAGGAGAAACAGTAGAAATTTTCATGGATGATTTTTCTGTCATTGGTTGCTCTTTTCCTACTTGCCTTAATAACCTTGAGCAGGTATTGGAAAGATGTGTCAAGAGCAATTTAGTGCTGAATTGGGAAAAATGCCACTTTATGGTAAGAGAAGGCATTGTGCTAGGACACAAAATCTCAAGCAAGGGCCTCGAGGTGGACAAGGCTAAGGTGGAAGCAATTGAGAAGCTACCTCCCCCTACCACAGTAAAAGGGATCAGAAGCTTCTTGGGACATGTTGGGTTCTACAGACGTTTCATTAAAGACTTCTCCAAAATCGCCAAACCACTTTGTGAACTTCTGGAGCAAGACAGGAAGTTCAATTTTGATGAAAAATGTTTGACAGCTTTCCTGGAGCTCAAGTCGAGGCTGGTGTCTGCACCCATCATTCAAAGCCCAGATTGGAGTCTTCCTTTTGAACTAATGTGTGACGCAAGCGATTTCAGCTTGGGAGCAGTTCTTGGGCAGCGAAAAGACAAAATCTTCAGAACTGTTTACTACGCTAGTAGAACTCTTACTCCAGCACAAGCCAACTACACAGTAACGGAGAAGGAGATGCTGGCAGTTGTATTTGCATGTGACAAGTTTCGTTCATATCTAATATGCTCCAAAGTCACAGTATTCACTGATCATTCAGCAATCAAGCAACTCTTTGCTAAGAAGGATGCCAAGCCAAGACTTATTAGATGGGTACTGTTGCTCCAAGAATTTGACCTTGAGATCAAGGATCGAAGAGGAAGTGATAACAAGGTGGCTGACCACCTATCTCGATTAGAGAGGGCAAGCCCACAAGAAGGAGATCATATCAAGGAGACATTCCCTGATGAGCAACTTCTGATGATCTCTGAAAAACAAGCTCCTTGGTTTGCAGATATTGCAAACTACCTGGCTGCCGGAATAGAGCCATACCACTTGAATCACCAAGGGAGAAAGAGGTTCCATCATGAAGCTAAGCAGTATTTCTGGGACGACCCTTTGCTCTACAAAAGGTGTTCTGACCAATTACTTCGAAGGTGTATCCCTGAAGGAGAACAACAGAAAATACTGGAGCAATGCCACAACTCCCCTTATGGAGGACACTTTGTTGGAGCAAGAACAGCAGCTAAAGTGCTGCAGTCAGGTCTATACTGGCCCTCCTTGTTTAAAGATGCTAATGATTTTGTTATAAAATGTGACAGGTGCCAGAGAACAGGGAACATTACAAGAAAGCATGAAATGCCCCTTGTTCCAATAATGGAGGTTGAATTGTTTGATGTATGGGGCATTGACTTCATTGGGCCTTTCCCACCTTCCTTTGGAAACAAGTATATACTTGTTGCAGTTGACTATGTGTCGAAATGGGTAGAAGTTGTTGCTACCCCCACCAATGATGCCAGGATAGTGCTGAAGTTCATCAAGAAGAATATTTTCACTCGATTTGGAACCCCTAGAGCAATTATCAGTGACGGGGGTACACATTTCGTGAACAAACAATTCCAATTGCTCCTGAAGAAATATGGAGTGCAGCACAAAATTGCCACCCCTTACCACCCACAGACCAGCGGGCAGGTAGAGGTGTCCAACAGGGAGATAAAAAAAATCCTGGAAAAGGTCGTAAACCCAGATAGAAAAGATTGGTCCAATAAATTGGATGATTCCCTATGGGCGTATCGGACAGCTTATCGAACACCCATTGGCTGCTCCCTCTATCAGTTGGTGTTTGGAAAAGCGTGTCACTTGCCTCTTGAACTTCAACACAAAGCATTATGGGCCATCACATTGCTAAACATGGATTCCAGAATGGCTGGGGAAAAGAGGTTGCTCCAGATGGTTGAACTAGAAGAATTCCGGAGCGAGGCATATGAAAACGCCAACCTCTACAAGGAGCAGATGAAAAAGTGGCACGATAAAAAGCTTATCAGGAAAGAGTTATCATGTTAAGTGGTACCCCTCATACAGTTCGTCAAAACACCCATATAAGGAAACTTCCTCGAGCTTTCTGCTGTCCTAGGTACCTCAGATGTAATTGACTCCACTGATTAGAGGATCCATTAACCATGATATGACTTTCCAAACATTGGCACATGTTGCGATTCGAAATAGCTACCAAACATTATCCACTAACAGAGACCACACCTTTATAATTCAAGTTCACAAAAACCATATCCAACTCCGAGTTGCAATTACATGTCTATCTATAAAGACAAGTCACAGCACGACACAAAACCTCATGCAAAAGAGCACCAAATCCAAAGTCCACTTAAACCGAAAATTAATCTCATCCATACAAGCAACAATACATCTATTCAATGAGGACGTTTCAAATTAATAACAATCTATTATGATGCACCCAAAACAGATATCAAACTTTTAAGCACGGGATTTACAACAGTATATTCAAGTTCAAAATGGAATCTTATGCCGAATAAATAACAATTAAATATTATCAGGGTACTAGCGTTACATTCAACTTTTATATCACATACTCAACCTTTATATTAGATGTCCAAGTCACGATGCAAGTATAACAGAAGAGTTCTAATCAGTAACTAGTTCTAGGGACATATCCAAAAATAATTAACAGTTCCCAACAAACGTGGACATAAAATAAAGAAGTTTCACATTAACTTATATCTAGAAGTTTGAACACACATGCAATTAAATCAATGGAATGGTTTATCCCAGCCTTTGACATAAGACAAGAAAATTATAGATCCACTGTTTCCCTATTAACAGTTCGATCAAATCATACAATGGATAGATGCAATTTAAGGATCAATGTTCATAGCAAAAAGAAATATGTATTTTTCTTTTTAAACATGCCACCTCTACTCATAACTATCGGTCATTTCTAACAGTGTTATTTTCATTATAACGGGGTCACAATTGCAAAATAATCCAAGTGTAAAGGGAAGAACATCTCTTTCTTGATTTTTTTTATACCAAAGGGATGTCATAAAACACACAACACTCTGGTTGGATTATTCATTTCTTTATGGCAATGCTAAACTAGAGAGATTACATCAACACAGATTCAGTCAGTCAAATTCACCTACCGCTCCCATTACTGAAAATAACAACCACCATCATCTTCTTTCGAAAATAAGTCAAATAAAGGTATATTGTGTTGTCACTAAAAGCAATGCTCAACATGTTCATCACTAATGGCTTTTACCTACACGATAAAAAAATTCATGGAAGAAGCTATAAAAGTTTATGAATGTTAACAATTAGTAAACATTAAATATTTAATGGATTTGCTTACTTCAAAATGAAATGGGATGAAAATCGGTTTGCAATGTTAATAGACTTGCAATATATATAAATGTAAATGCACATGCCATCAAGATTCTATTGTATGAACACACAAATAAAATAGAATCACAGTGCTCTGTAAGAAACCGACTCATGCAGCCAAAAATATGACATGAGACCAAATTAATGTGATAGCATTCATATAGTAGACCAAACCTAAGATCCCATGTCCCAGTTGATATCAAATTTCGATCCCACAATTTAATAAAACTAACAGGTATGAGCTCATAACAGTCAAAGCTTATAAGCAGTCAAATTTCAATATCTCTATTCAATTCGATTGTATCATTAGTGCAGATTTTCCATACTCATACACGATTAAACAAAATTATAGTAACCAGTTAGAACCTTCTGATGCTTACTCGAATATTAATTTTAACAAGGTGTCAATTAGTCAACATAATAAAACAAGCCAAACAATGTGTAGCTACATAGTCACGATTTACCCTTTTCAGTTCACTATATTCTAAATTCAGTTCAGATAACCTTTCTTTAATTATGCATTCAGTTCCAATAAAATGTTAACAAAAATAAACTGATAAATTCAAACAATCACCACATAAAATTCGTTACTATAATCAGAGACAATAAACTATATGCAAGTCCAAAAGTGGTCAAAATCATACAAAGCAAGTCAATGCATATGAGCTAGGATGACAAGTATCACTCACATGAAGGACAGGGAGGTAGGAGTCAAGTACCCTCCTCCACATGTCACCACTTTGTTTAACAACTTCTTTCTCCAGAATGATGTCTAGTGCCAATTCACCATTAGGAGGTTGGTAAGGGCTTAGGGCCCACATGTTCGAGTCTTACTTACCCCCAATTATGCTTTATAGGGCATTAACTTTTATTTTCTTAAATATGTGATCTACCCCTACATAAATCTATCTCCGTACAGTTTTAAGGTCAAACAACAAGTCGTCTTAATGCTAGCCAACTATATCAATTATCAAGGTTACCCCACTGCTACACTACTCAGTTATGGAACCTGACGAAATTAGTGAAAAGAACAACTGTTTCTATTATCCAGCAATATAATACACTCACAACACACAAGAACACGTCATGAAAAAAAAACAAATATGTATCAGCAATCATTATTTAAAGATGACATGTTATAATTCACGGCTTAGAACATCACAAAAATATTCCCATCACGTATATATATAAGGCCTTTCTTATAATCCATAGAAACCGGATTGATAATCAACTCTGAATGTAAGTAGTAATTTAATATTTCACACATAGCATTTCAAGCACCAGTGTACCCGGGGTCACCATGATTGTGCACACATATCATACGTGGCAGTGAGTTGATCAGGCTCACCCCTAGCATTGAAGTGTGCATAACCATGTTTAACACCGGACACCACAAGTACCATTACGCACAAAGAATAATGCAAAAACAGTTAGTAAGCTATTCAATAATAATATTCAAACATCAACAATTGAACAGTGTAATTCTAACATACAGCAAAGCAACCAATTCTCAGTTATATCCAAACAGCAATAATTCAGCAAAAATATACCAACAGCCAATCATTTCAGCGACAACAATAATTTAGCAACCAAGTACAAACAGCAAACATTTCATCAATACAAACACCTTGAATCAAAACTGCTCTGATACCATTTAGTGTGACATCCTCCCCTGTATGCATCCAAGGGAGTTGTCTGCTAAGCGGATTAGAGTCGTAATATTAGCGGATAAGTTTGGAAAATATGTTTTTCGTCTTATTAAAATTTCGTTTTCAAATCTGGTCAAAAGAGATTAAACAGTGTGAAAGCTTATTGAAATATATGGCTTGCTGAAATAATCATTTTCCTTAAAAACCTGTCTTCGTGCAAAAATCATAATAAATCGTGCTTTCAGAATTTCATTGTAAAATTTATATAATCAGAAACTAGACACGTGGGGCTTCGCGCGCATATAATTTATAAGCAATTTGGAGGTCTGTAGCCCCACTAAATATAACTCGCAAAGTGCTAGCAAAACAGTTTATAAAGCTGCATTCAAAACTTTAAGAAATAGTTTTCGCAAAACATTTCCAGAATTTTTCCAAAGTGCAAACCGACTATAAAATTCTTAAAACAGAGGCTAAATCATGCTTTCAATAGTATTCCAAACTTCCCCAAAATATTACAAGAATACATTCATCCAACAGACACACAGTTAACATCCATAAGACAAGCAGACAGCAGCAAAAATCCCAAACAACAGCAGTAAACAACAATTATCCAACTAACAACGTCATCATATACTTTTCCGTCCTCCTGCAATTTTATAAAAATTGAGCCCCAAAAGGGGTGAGAAAAATCCCAGTAGTGTGATAGCAAAACCAATAATGCAACAATATTAAACTAAGCACATAATTCCAAAACAGCCGCATCAACAGTAAAATTTCGTACAACTTTTAATCATCATCTTATGCGTATATAACGCCATGGTCATGTACATTCATAATGGTCATGTTAGTTCGTATATAACGTCATTTCCTTGTACGTTCATAGCACTGTTGTGCACGTACTAACATACACAGTGGATATTCCATGATGGCTCCTCAAAGGTGAATTCCAACTTTGGCCTATGCGGACGGAAGCCAAGTGTCCCATACCCTGGTACCGAAGGGATGCCTATATGATGCGTGCTCAAAAATATGCATATTTATATAATTATCCTAGTCCATGATTAGCATGAAATTCGTGCATGTATGCCATGATATGCTTTACACACAAACAAGAAACAAATGAATTATGAGGTGTATATGCATGACTAGATCATCATCATAATAGCATATATTTCATGTACTTTCCGTACCAAGCTGCCACATCACAATTACTTCTCATACATAATTTTTCCATCTTGTCATATTCATAGGCAGTATACATATAGCATATAACAGCACATTAATCCAAGACACGTGTGAGCCACAATTCACAATTCTATACGCTAGCTAATAGCCACATTAGGTAATACCACCTAACACTTACCTTGCATGCCCAACCATTCATCAAACAGTAGCAACTCTGCCCACATTCAACGGTTATGTGCACCTAATCAAGCAAGAAAAACCAAACAGAATTTTAACGTTGATTCATATAATTTACATGCTCTAGACATGCCTACTAGCCTTCGCATTTTACACGGTTTCTATGAGTCTTTTACTCATTAATTTTTTTGACTTCAATTCCTTTTTCTTACTTGTTAACAACAATAAAACCCAAGCTTTTAATAACATACAAAATCGGTTTTGGGAACCATTCCTTAGGAACTCAAAGTTTTCATGTGAATAACACTAATCGTGTGACTTAGGTAGGTTTTAATATTCTCTTAGGGTGCTGGCCACTAAGTTTAAGCACGAGTAATTTTATTAATTTATTTTCTAATACAGTGAACAGCCCAGCAACTTAGGAGTTATTTTTCCAAGTTTACCAAGTTAATTCTTAAAGCCCTTATGCACTAAATTACATTCTGCCAATTAATAGCAAATAATAGCAAAATCCCAAGGTTCTTCCATATGTATCAATTCGGTTTTGTTATTCTACTTACCCTACACAATTTCTGCCTTCATTTTAATTTGCCAACAAGTAACAATGAAATTTCCAAAGTCTCATTCATATACAGGTTCAGTTCTTTTTAGCATCACAAGGATATTCAGATTTTATTTAAATACCACCTCTTCTAAGCCTAAGGGTGCGCTACGGGGTCTTAAAACATGCTGTATACATAGACTTAACACATGCAAAACCAGGTGTGTCCATCTCATTCAACAACACCACCCAACCAGCGATGGGAGCTACATTTTAAGTTCCAAAAATCACTTCTACATGCTGGTAAACACTAGGTCCAATTGGGCTGAAGCAAGAAAGTAAAAATTGAAAGAAAATCAACTTCCTAAAGCATGCTTGATAGTCCTCAAGAGTTGAGGCCCATTAAATGTAAATTGTTCCACAAAACCCATATGTTTTGGTTATAAATCACTCCCTTAACCTTCTTCTTTTCATATAGAGCAACTGTTTTGAATAGTGGACCAGAGCAATGCCGAAAGTGGGAATTAAGGTAGACCTGGAGCAAATTTAACATTATCTTTTTCACATATGACTATTGGGTTACTTTGCTTTGTTCAGGACACCTAAGGCCCATCAAAAGGAACCACAAAATGAAGAGAGAAGAAGGAGTGTTGCGCAGAAAGGAAAAATAAGTCTGCTATAGTACAACAGCAGTCAAAGGAAGAAATGGGGAGCCGCCACGTCAGCTACAGCAGAGAAGGTGGAGGTGCTGCCTCTGCTACAGTACGAAAGCAAAGAAGCTGAGCAATGAGGAGCCGCCACGTCAGCTACAGCAAAAGGAGTGGAGGTGCCTCCCTGAATCCGATACTCCCACTCACAAAGGGAGCCAAAAGCAAGGGGGACCACTTCTATTTAAGGCCAAGCTGGCAAGAAGCAAAGCTACCATTGGAGAGGATTTAGACAAAGCATGACCCTTGAGGAAAGGAACAATGAAGATCAAATGAAGAACCCTATAAAAGGAACAAGCAGTCCTCATAAAAAGGGCGCCCATCCTAGAACCGGTGATATTTTTTGTTTTTCTTTTTGTAAAAATGCTCACTAGGAGCTAACTTCCTCTAAGTAGGTGAGGGTTCCATAGAAGTAATCCCTTTTGTCTTAGGATAACTTTGTAAGGAACACATATTTTATGAATGAATTTTGAGTTGCTCCTTGGTTTAATTTATTGATTTTGTGAAACCCTTTGGGCTGGCAACCTCATCTCGGGACCACTCGGTTAATGAAACACTGACAAGGGCGTGTGGAGCATTCTCAAGATCCTGGGGTAGTTTAGCCTGAAGAAAAGGAGGGAGAAACACCTGGAATGGGGAGCACTGCCATATGAATCCATGCTCTTTTGAGAAGGCAGCATGGTTTCCTTGCATATAACTCCAAGTACTATGGAGTAACGTGGAGAGTTAAGGCCTTACCCTCTGCTTACCTATAGCAAAACAAGGGAAGGAGCAAAATCCACTTGTAAAATATGCTACCAAGCAGGGTTAACCAAAGGGATGAAAACATGGAACCCGTAACACCTACTTGACTTTTTCTGAAATTAATCTTAACTCAAACTTCTGTCACAATCTTCCCTTCACGATAACTGAACTGTGTTTTACCAGCTGACGCTCTTACTTTCATTTCGTTGACTGCTCTTAAAGTTACTTAAATTGATGCCTTTTTATTCGATGACCGTGCTAAGTCATTCACTGCTCTCATCTGGTTCAGAATGGTTAACATTGTTTAACTAGCTGCCCAGAGATTGCTCTTTGTGAAGCTTAGCTGAGAATAGTACTTTCTTTCATTGCTTCATTCTACAAATTAAGTTTCTTTTAGCGCTTCTTACTCACAACTGCTCCCTGAGGACGATAAATCTGGGGCTACAATACCCTATATTGCTTGACACGTACGCTTGCGTATAGTTGAAGAGGGTTGCTCTAAGTCAGAGTAGATTGCTCCTGTTGGAAATCCTGATTATTACTCTGCACTCTTGCTCTCTGAAAAGATATTCCCGAGCAGCTCTCGGTTCGACCAAGAAATTGGCGTCGTTGCCGGGGATCATTTGGCAAGAAAGGGCGTTTTTAAGAAAGCACTTTTGTTGTTTAACTGCAGTCCTTTTGTTTTGATAGACTTCTTCCATTTGTATGAGCACAGAACCTATAGAACTTGGACTGGAAATAACACTTTTTGATCCAGAACCCGAGAGAACCTTCAGAAATAGAAGAAGAGTTCAAAGGTTGAGAAACATTACAATGGAGGAGGTTTTAAACAATGATAACAATGGAAATCATAATCATGGGCCTAAACAAGGACCGCATGAAGAAAGAGGGCCATCATTGAATGATATGGCTGCTCCTTTCAGAAATGGTCCAGAACGAGGTTATGTTCCCCCTCCTCTGAATATCCCGAACTTTGAAATAAAACCTGCAATGTTCCAAATGATTATGAACGCTGGTCAGTTCTATGGACTACCCATGGAAGACCCTCACAGTCATTTGGACAATTTCACTGAGATAGTTGACAATTTCAAAGTTCATGGTATTTCGGAAGAAAACATGCGGATGCGGCTTTTTCCATTTTCCTTAGCTGGAAAAGCCAAAGAATGGAGGAGAACATTGCCCCCAAACTCCATCACCAGTTGGGAGCAATTGGCGGAACAGTTTGTCACCCGATTTTTCTCCCAAGCAAAACAAGCCCAAGTGAGGGCTGATATAGCTTCCTTTCAAATGTATGATGGAGAAAGTCTGTATGAAGCGTGGGAACGCTTTAAAGAGTTGATACGAATTTGCCCGAATCATGGAGTTTCTGATTGGGGCATCATTCACACGTTTTATCATGGTTTAACCCCACCATTGAAAGCAACTGTTGACGCAGCTGCAGGGGGAGATCTTTTGGATTTTACTTATCTAGAAACCTACCAGTTGTTGGAAAAACTTTCAAAAAAACATATTTCATGGCCTTCCACACGACATAGTGCTCCTAAGAAAGCGGGAGTTCTTGAGCTAAGCTCAGCTGATGCTCTTTCAGCACAAATGGCTTCGCTCCAGAACACTATAAAAAACTGGAAGCCCATGGAACAGAAAAACCAACTGAGCAACTTCTCTTGACTCAATCAATTCCGAGTTGCCCCACTTGTGGAGGTCCTCACGAATATGAGGACTGTAACAATCTAGCTGCTGTGTGCTATGCAGGAGGGTATGACAACAACAACAGGAGCAATGACAACTATCAAGGGAACAATAACCGAGGCTGGAGGAATCAAAATAATGCTGGAGGTAGTGTAGGAAACTACCAGAACCGACCCCTGTATCCCAGGCAGAACCAACAAAACTGGGATAAGGGTGAAGGGAAGTCCCAATCCTTTGAGACTTCTGTCAAGGAGTACATGAATCAGAACAGCGCAGCCATGCGAAACCTAGAAACCCAAATTGGTCAGCTGGCTGGAGCACTCAAACAGAGGCAACCAGGGACACTCCCTAGTGACACGGAAAAGCCGTCTCAGGATAACCAGGAGCATTGTAATGCTATAAGCCTACGAGATGGAAAGACTTTACCACCCCCAGATTTAGTGGCACGACCTCGAAAGCGCGAACCAGCAAAACAACCCATAGGAAAGGAAGTTGAAGAAGCCACTAACCCTTCACACCTTGAAGCTCAGACAGGACCAGAAGAGAAGAACCAGAGCAATGAGTCTGCTGAAATCAAACCGGATGATGCAGCACCTGTAGCAGACCGTGGAGCAACAAAAGTCAGTGAACCAGTTTCAGTTCCAACTTATGCTCCCCCATGCAAGAGAAGGAGTGAACCGATTGAGCCTCCTTTTCCACAAAGGTTGAAAAAGCAACACGAGGATAAGCAGTTTAGCCAGTTTCTTGACTTGATGAAACAACTTCACATAAACATTCCTCTAGTAGAAGCTTTGGAGCAAATGCCTTCGTATGCAAAATTTATGAAGGACATTTTGTCAAAAAGAAGAAAGATCGAAGAATTTGAGATCGTAGCCCTCACTCAACAATCGTGCAAGTACCTGACTAAAATTCCTCCCAAACTAAAGGATCCTGGTATATTCACCATCCCGTGTACAGTTGGGAAGAACTATCTTGGTCGGACACTTTGTGATCTGGGCTCAAGTGTAAATCTAATGCCAGCTTCCATCTTCAAGCAGCTTGACATAGGAGCGGCAAGACCAACCACAGTCACTCTTCAACTTGCAGACCGATCTATAGCCAAGCCAGAAGGAAAAATTGAGAATGTCCTTGTCCAAGTAGACAAGTTCATTTTACCAGCTGACTTCATCATCTTATATTTTGAAGCAGATCAAGAAGTTCCAATAATTCTGGGCAGACCATTCCTGGCCACCGGTGATGCTATCATAAATGTCAGAAAGGGTGAACTTTCTATGAGTGTAAACGGAGAAGAAGTGAAGTTTAATGTCATGAAAGCAATAAGGTTTGATGAAGATAACACTGAGGAATGCTCGAGCATTTCGATCCTTGACTCGCTCATAAGAGAAGAACAGCAAGAGCATTTGTAGCCTGAGATAGTCATGAAGGACTTTGAAAAGCTGGAAGAATACCTTGCATCCATCAGTTTCCACCAATCCCAGGGAAGGAAAGAAAGGGTCTTTGAATCCTTAAACCGATCAGAGCAGGAGCAAAGACCAAAATTGCCTTCAGTAGAGCAACCACCTACCTTGGAGTTAAAACCCCTACCTGAACACCTGAAATACACTTATCTTGGTAAAGACAACACTCTCCCTGTGATTATTTCTTCTTTGCTAACCCATGAACAGGAATTTCAACTCACACAAAAGCTCAAGAATTACAAAGGAGCAATTGGCTGGACTATGGCTGATATAAAAGGAATTAGCCCAACAATTTGCATGCACAAGATTTTGCTCCAAGACCCTGACAGCTCATCTGTGGAGCATCAAAGGAGGCTGAATCCCAATATGAAGGAGGTGGTGAGAAAAGAAATCATCAAATGGCTTGATGCAGGTATAATCTATCCCATCTCATATAGTAAATGGGTTGCTCCTGTGCAATGCGTCCCAAAAAAGGGTGGCATTACTGTAGTTGAAAATGACAAACGAGAGTTAATAGCCACCAAAAAAATAACTGGGTGGAGGATTTGTCAAGACTACAGGAAATTAAATAATGTTACCCGAAAGGATCATTTCCCCCTTCCTTTTATTGACCAAATGCTGGATCATCTAGCTGGGAAAGAATTCTTTTGTTTCTTATATGGGTATTCGGGATACAATCAAATCCCGGTTGCTCCTGAAGACCAGCACAAAACCACTTTGTGCCCCTTTGGGACGTTTGCATTTAGAAGAATGCCTTTTGGGCTATGTAATGCCCCTGCAACTTTTCAAAGATGCATGTTTGCTTTGTTTACAGATTTAGTAGGAGAAACAGTAGAAATTTTCATGGATGATTTTTCTGTCATTGGTTGCTCTTTTCCTACTTGCCTTAATAACCTTGAGCAGGTATTGGAAAGATGTGTCAAGAGCAATTTAGTGCTGAATTGGGAAAAATGCCGCTTTATGGTAAGAGAAGGCATTGTGCTAGGACACAAAATCTCAAGCAAGGGCCTCGAGATGGACAAGGCTAAGGTGGAAGCAATTGAGAAGCTACCTCAGTCGAGGCTGGTGACCGCACTCATCATTCAAAGCCCAGATTGGAGTCTTCCTTTTGAACTAATGTGTGACGCAGGCGATTTCGGCTTGGGAGCAGTTCTTGGGAAGTGAAAAGACAAAATCTTCAGAACTGTTTACTACGCTAGTAGAACTCTTACTCCAGTACAAGCCAACTACACAGTAACGGAGAAGGAGATGCTGGCTGTTGTATTTGCATGTGACAAGTTTCGTTCATTTCTAATATGCTCCAAAGTCACAGTATTCACTGATCATTCAGCAATCAAGCAACTCTTTGCTAAGAAGGATGCCAAGCCAAGACTTATTAGATGGGTACTGTTGCTCCAAGAATTTGACCTTGAGATCAAGGATCGAAGAGGAAGTGATAACAAGGTGGCTGACCACCTATCTCGATTAGAGAGGGCAAGCCCACAAGAAGAGATCATA
>NW_026895700.1:0-17293 GCF_033153095.1 Gastrolobium bilobum | reverse complement strand
AAATCGCGTTTGTATGTATTATTATGCACGTCCAATTACGACTAGTGTAATCTGATAGATGTCAGACATAGGATACGACTAGCATGATAATTATACCTATGCGTTTGATGAGACTTAATAAACCCTAAATAAAAGGAACCCTTAAAAGGAATTAAATTATTAAGCGCATGATTACCTCCCACCATCAATATTACTCAAACCTCTTCTAAATAGTGGTGCTCCAAAACTCAGTTGGGACCCACTGTTTCGGTGAGCAAGAGTAGTGTTAGAAGTGTGACACACTTAGGGTGCTGGTTAGTGCTTAACTGAGGCATAAGTTGCAGGCTCAGCCGGACTTATGTGCTTAGGGTAATAGTGCTAGGTTGGTTGCATGAGATGCACCACTAAGTGACAAGGAGTTGTCAACCTAATGTTAAGAGAGGGTATGAGATACTGTTGATAAGGATCAACCTATTATTTAAATTAACTTGCGGTCTCAGACGTGGGTTAAAATAAATAATCGCACTCTTAATCCCACTAAGGTAAAGTCTAAAAGTAGATTAACCCTAAGTCAAAGGGTAAGGGTCATTGACTTAGATAAAATAGTGGGAGGGGCAAATTATTTAAAGTCTTTAATAATTTGTAACACGACAATATATATTAATTAATCTATCTTTACATTTTCAGTTTTTAGTATGACTAATCCACTGTCACTGCGCTCAATACTCGATACAAACAAACTCACTAGTCCTAATTTTATGGACTGGCATCGAAACGTCAGAAATATTCTGCGGGCCGAAAAAGTTGCTTATGTCCTTGACACTGCTTTTCCTATTGCGCCTAAGGAAGGGGAAGATGGGTTCGCGAAATTTGATTTCGTGGCCCACAAGCAACACATGGATGATAATGTGTTGGCTTGTTGCATCATGCTGGCATCCATGTTGCCTGAACTGCGTAAACAACACATGCATATGGATGCCCCCTCTATTATCTTGCATATCAGGGAGTTGTATGATATAAAAGGAAGACATGAAAGGTATGAGACCTTTAGGGAATTGTTCCTATGCAAGATGACTGAAGGCATGTGTTTTAACCACCATGTACTGAAGATGATAGCACTCATTGAGAAGCTAGAGGGTCTAGGGTTCACAATGGATGCTGAATTAATTAATGACTTAATTCTATCATAACTTCCTCATTCTTTCAATGAATTCATAATGAATTATAACATGCATGGTATGCTTGTGAGCTTGCCAGAGTTGTTAAGTATGTTAACAACTGCTGAAATTTCTATCAAGAAGGATGAGACACAAGTTCTTCTGATTGGTGGGGCTGAAAAGGCCAAGGGTAAGGGCAAGGAGCCTGCGAAAGGCAACTCCCTTAAGCCCAAAGGAAAGTCCAAAAGGAAGAAAGGCAAAAAGAAGGGTAAAAGTGCACCCAAGGACCAAAGCAATGTTGTGTGCTTCCATTGTGGCAAAAAGGGCCATTGGAAGAGGAATTGTCCAGACTACTTGAAGTGTGTGAAGGAGCATGGTGATGCTTCTACCTCAGGTTTTCACATGATTGACATAAATTAGTCTTGTGATAATCTAACTTCATGGGTATTGGATACCGGTTGTGGTTCTCATAATCTGCAATGTGTTGGAGGTGCTTAGGAGCCCTAGAAGATTGGAGAAGAACGAGGTGGACCTCCGCGTTGGTGATGGAGCAAGAGTTGCTGCTCATGTTGTTGGAGATACCGACCTCATTAGCCTACGGGCCTCTTATTGCATTTGAATAATTGTCTTTATGTTCCCGACATTTCTAGAAACATTATTTCTATTTCTTGTTTAGAACAAGATGGTTTTGCTTTCACTATTAGGGATGGTACATTTTCTATCATTTTGAGTGATATTATTTTTGGTGCTGCTTCTTTAATAAATGGCTTGTATGTTTTGGAAATGGGAACTGAAGTGCTCAATGTAGATGTGAAACGACCTAGGATAGATAATCAATCCTATATTTGGCACTGTAGACTAGGGCGCATAAAATGAAACAAGATTGTCTAGGATGCATAGAGATGGATGCCTAGATCCCAAGGATTTGGAATCCTATGGACAATGTGAATCTTGTCTAGTTGGGAAAATGATTCGTCAAAAGCCCAAAAGGCTTGAGATTCATAGGGCTAGTGAGTTATTAGAACTCATTCACTCTGATGTATGTGGCCCAATGTTTATTAAGGCTAGAGGAGGATACTCCTATTTCATTACCTTTACGGATGAAGTAGAGAAACATCGTGGCAAGATGGTTAAGTCACTGGGATCAGATCGTGATGGTGAATATCTGAGCCTTGAGTTTCGGGATTATCTGAGAGAAAATGGAATTCTCTCGCAGTTTACTGCACCTTACACACCACACCAATATAGTGTCTCAGAAAGAAGAAACAGGACCTTGTTAGACATGGTTAGGTCTATGATGACTGAGACTCAACTTCCAAAATCATTTTGGGGATATGCCTTAGACACAGCGGCATACCTTCTAAATAGGGTACCGTCTAAATCTATTCAGACCACACCATATACGATATGGAATGGTAAGAGACCCAACCTGAGTTACCTCAGGGTATGGGGATCGTCGGCTTATGTCAAAGCGTTGGCATCAGACAAGCTTAGTGCTGAGAGTACTAAATGTCAATTTGTGGGGTATCCCAGAGGTTCTATGGGATACTACTTTAAACACAAGGTGTTTGTGTCCAAGAATGTTGAGTTCCTTGAAAAGGATTTGATCTCTCAAGGAGCCAGTGGGAGTAAGATTGATCTTGAAAAAGTTCAAGGATCACAGGAACAGATTGAGGAACCCGAGTCTGCTCAGCAGACGACGTTCTCCAAAGGAGAAGTAAACACACAACTCCGTAGGTCTACGAGGGTCATCCATCCACCTGAGAGGTATGGGTTTGTGATTGAGAATCAACAAATCGTCGAGGATGATGAACCGAGTAACTACGAAGAGGCAGTCAAGGATGTTGACTATTCTAGATGGCTTGAAGCTATGGAATCTAAAATGGATTCGATGTATCAAAACAAGGTATGGACCTTGATTTCTAAACCGCAAGGAATAGTTCCTATCGGTAATAAATGGGTCTTTAAAAGAAAGACTGATGCAGATGGCAACGTTCAGACCTACAAAGCTAGGTTAGTGGCGAAAGTGTATCGTCAAAGACAAGGAGTTGACTATGATGAGATTTTCTCACCAGTTGCCATGATCAAATCTATTAGGATCATGCTTGGAATAGTAGTAGGCATCAAGGAGTTGGAATATTCGTTTTGATGAAGTTGTTAGGAGTAACGGTTTTATCAAGAACAAGGATGAACCTTGTGTTTACAAGAAGGTTAGTGGGAGTAATGTCGTCTTCCTGGTACTTTATGTAGATGACATATTGCTAATAGGAAATGACATCCCCACATTACAAACAACGAAAGACTGGCTTTCAAAAAGCTTCACATGAAGGATTTGGGAGAAGCGACCTTTATACTTGGTATAAAGATCTATAGAGATAGATCCAAGAGGCTGCTGGGTTTATCTCAATCCACGTATGTTGACAAGATGCTAATGAGATTTAGCATGGAAGGGTCGAAAAGGGGTTTTCTTCCTGTCAGTCATGGGGTACATCTTTCCAAGGCTATATGTCCTAAGTCACAGCCTGAGAAGGATCGCATGAGTGGAATTCCATACTCTTCGGCTATTGCATCCATCATGTATGCCATGATATGTACGAGACCAGATGTCTCATATGCTTTGAGCATTATGAGCAGATACCAGTCTGACCCTGGAGAGGGTCACTGGACAGCAGTCAAGACCATCCTTAAATACTTAAGAAGAACTAAGGATGCGTTTATGGTCTATGGTAGGGTTGATGAGTTTACAGTGAAAGGGTTCACTGATGCCAGCTTTCAAAGTGACAAAGATGACTGTAAGTCACAATCAGGGTTCGTATTCACCTTAAATGGTAGGGTAGTATCTTGGAAAAGTTCCAAGCAGGAAACAAAAGCAGATTCAATGACAGAAGCTGAATACATAGCTGCTTCAGAAGCAGCTAAGGAGGTTGTGTGGATCAAGAAGTTCATATCTGAACTAAGGGTGGTTCCAAGCGTAGATGAGCCCATACAGTTGCTTTGCGAAAGCACTAGAGACATTGCGCAGTCCAAGGAACCTAGGTCTCATCAAAGATCTAAACACGTGCTCCGCAGATATCACCTGATTAGAGTAATCATTGATAGGGTAGATGTAAAGATGGATTATGTTCCCACAGATAATAACCTAGCCGATTCTTTGACAAAGGTTGTTTCTCAGAGAAAACATGATAGTCAATATGAGGCTTTAGGTATACGACTTAGGTCAGATTGGCTCTGGGCCAAGTGGGAGCTTGTTAGCATATGGATGTCCTAGAGAAAATCTTTTGATTAGATTAGGACATATGTGGACCTTTTATATTGTCGCAAATAAATAAAAAGCACTCTTTATCCTGTTTCATATTTTTCTCAATATTATAGTTAATATTTTATATGCGTAACTGGATGAACCCCTTGGAATAAAATAGGTATCTCTTGAGTATCTGTGATGAAATCACGATCATGAGGATTCAAGGATACTAGATGCTTATCCCTAATTTTATGTTCCTAGTCTAGAGACACTGAGAATGAGGATCAGTGATCTCGGGTAAGACTAGCACGACTTATCTACTTGTATTCGGATGCAAGGTAAAGACCTCATGAGCTACAGATATGGAGATGTCTTAGCTAAAGTTGTGGGTGGACCTATAAGGGTATAGCTCGCACTGAACAGACCCACAAAGAGACTCTATGAGGAAATCTTACAAAAGTATCATTAGATCAGTCTCTTCATAATTGGGTATGTTTTTTCTTAAACCATAAGTTGTCACCTAGACTGTGTTCTAGAAGGCATGTTTTGATTGTATACCTCGTCTTCCTGAAACATGGAGCCTCATAGGTATATTTTTGGGCATGTCTTGAAAGAGCACAGGCCCAGGGTGATAAAATGAAGGAATTCGTCAAATCTCTGTAAGGGATTAGGTTATCTGTAAACCGGAGAAATCGGGATGACATTTACAGGACTCGGGAATCTATGCATAGTAAAAAAGATCATGAGATGATCTGCCTTTAGAGTCAGTAAATTGAAGATTCCCTATTTCGAATAAAGCTTACCCTAAACCGCAAGGGTTGATACGTTTCGTTGCCCTAGGTTTAATGGGAAGGTAACCGAGACGAAAGGAAATACATACGGTAACCAAATATGTATAATAGGATGATTATGTCATTAACCTAACAAGCTCTGGGGCAACAAAGCATTGCTAGTGCTCTGTGTTGTCATTAGATAGGTTGTGGGCTTGTTGGGCCCAAGCCCATTTATGTCAGTGGCTATGTTGGGCCTAATGGTCACACACTAACACCTTATTGTCATGATGATATAGCATTAAAGGTATTGGGCCTAATAATGGTTGTTAGCCCAAGAAGTTTGGAAGCCCACCTAAAAGGGAAAAGGCGCATGGATCATGTAATGGGCTTGGATGGTCCAGGACATTACTAATTAATTTAATTAGTTAAATTAATTATCAAATATTTGAATTTTGAATTTTGAAATTTGAATTTTGAATTTGAATTTAAAATTTGAATTTTGAATTTGAAATTTGAAATTTGAATTTTGAATTTTGAATTTAAATTTTGAATTTGAATTTTGAATTTAAATGTTTGAACGTTTGAATTTAAATGTTTGAATTTGAATTTGAATTGGCTATGAAAAGTTGTTTCATAACAAAAGGATAAGATAAGATCTTGTTGGAACAAATCTCTTGTATCAAGAGGAGATGTTTGAAGCATCATCCAAGGTTGTTTGGGGTGCTGATTTGGGTTGTTGTGAGTGTCTTTTAATCAACCAAATAAGCTCCAAATCTGATTTGGTTGGTTGAGAGAATAAGTGAGTGAGTTGGTTCAAATTTGAATGCAACTACTCAATTTATTTGGACTGCATTGTAGACCAAAAAGGCACACCATATGGCTGGCCATATGATGGTTGTTAAGTCAGATTTTTGTTTAGATATTGACTTGATATCATGAGGATGTGATAGGAGGTTGTTGGCAAGATTTGATTTGCAACAACTCCACTTATTCCTCTCCTAGTGTGCTCTACATAGGTCAGAATTTTTAGTGGAAAAATATGATTTTTTCATTCATTCTCTCATCTCCTTTGGTCATTCTTTTGTTAGGTTTTTCTTAAGAGGTTTTGAAAATAACCTAGCCTTTTCTAAGAGCATCCATGCCCCACTTTTGTGAAGTTTTAAGCTAAAAATTTCACTCTTCTAAACACCTTTACCTAGCCTCCTCCACACATTGGACGCCTAGCATGCTTTTGTGGTGATCAATTGGTGGCTTTTCAAGAAGAGTTCTAGCATCTTGAAGTGGGGTGGTGTGGCTCAACGTTAGAAGGTTTGAACCCTTCAAACCTGACACTGATCTCCTTGGTGTTTGAATCACAAACAAAGATAACATCATGCTGTCTTAAAGCATGAGTCTTGATTGCATGTGTGATTCCGCATGAAAATTTTTGTTTTTCCCTCTCACATGCTTCGGCCTTCAAGGCCAATTAACTTTCACTTCATGTATCTACTAATCCAAATATGGTCACTTGCCACCAGAGGCTCCTGCAGCATCCTTACCTGAAAGGGGGTCCCCACAACACGGGGTGAGATATACGAATATATCACAGTAAACCATGGTTTCTTGGACCATCTCTCCACCCCATAGTTCAATAACAATGTAATAGCAATAACAATAATAATGCAATAAATACATATCCATGCAGTGTGTAACAAACATCTCCAGGAGAAATCCCTCGAGCTCAAGCTGTCCTAAGGATACTCAGATGCAAATAGTCCTACTGGCCAGCTAAACTACCAAGTATGAATTACGCATCGTCATGCAACATACCAACATAGGGAAACACCATCCTATGTCACACCAAATGCATACACATACGTATAACAAAGCATTAAACTATTTCATTGCATTTATATACACTATCAACAACCACTACCCATTCAAGGCTTGGTGGAACAATAAAAGAATTTACACCCAAGGTCTAAAGGGTTACCTCAACGCTTCGTTCAACCTTTGTTTTTCACCAACAAATTCTACTCGTCCACTTCGAATTCAAGCTATAACTTGTCAAATGCACACCTACACCAAGGTGTCACACAATCAATCATACAAGCTAATGAATATCAATGTATTCATCAACAACACCAACAACTCCACACCACAATTTGGCATAGACCTACCTATCCAATCGGGCTAATCTAGTTCCATAGCTTACTCTAATGAGTGGTCACTCAACTTTGGTCCATTTGCCTCAATCCTAGCAACACAAGGATATAATCAATACTAACAATCCAAGTCACACTACTTGAATTGCTCATTTCTTTACAAAGTGCTCAACAAAATTGTTGTTAATAGGATGAAACCGATAATGGAGAGGATCATCAAACTTGCCAGGCCAGTTTCATTCCGAAACGACACATACATGATAATATAATTGTTGCTCTAGAGCTTGTCCACACTATGCATCGTATGAAAAGTAGGAAGGGTTTCATGGCTATTAAAGTGGACTTAGAAAAGGCTTATGATCGAATCAGCTGGGGATTCCTTAGAGAGGTTTTGTCAAAGATCAAACTGCCAGGTAATTTTCTAAATATTGTGATGGCTGTTGTTTCAACGTCTAATATCAATTTGCTCTGGAATGGAGAAATATCACCTGAGTTTCAACCTTCTAGAGGTGTGCGGCAAGGTGACCCCATCTCTCCCTTCCTATTTGTCTTAGGAATTGAAAAGCTTTCCCATATGATTGCTAATGTTGTTGGTAAAGGGGATTGGAAACCAATAAGGGTGGGCAAAGGAGGTCCTAAAATATCCCGCTTATTTTTTGCTGATGATTTGATGTTATTTGCGGAGGCCAATAAAGATCAAATGTATTTGATTGTCCATCTATTGAATGAGTTTGCTTCTATTTCAGGTCTTCGTGTGAGTTTGGCGAAAACCAGCATATACTTCTCTAAGAATGTTGATGAGAATATAGCAGACAAGATTGCGGGTTTGAGTGGGTTTAAGCGTACCAAAAATTTGGGATGCTACCTTGGAGCGATGATGCAGCATGGTAGGGTCTCCAAAGCCCTTTTCAATGATATTGTTGATAAGGTGAAGTAAAAAAATGCAAGGTTGGCAAGCACAATGTTTTTCTATGGCAGGTAGGGTTACGTTGAGCAAAGCTTCAGTTTCAACCGTACCTTTTTTCCAAATGCAAAGTACAAAGTTGCCTAAATCCATTTGTCAGGAGGTGGAGAAAATACAACGTCCATTTATTTGGAATGGTTCTGATCAAAAAAGAGGAAAAAGTATGATCGGGTGGAACACTTTAATCCAATCAAAGCAAAGTGGTGGCCTTTGTATAAAATGTCTTGATGTTATGAATGAAGCGTTTCTCGGTAAGCTTGCCTGGAAAATTAAAACAGATCATGATGCGCTTTGGGTGAAGGTTTTAAAAGCAAAAGTATAATAGGAGAAGAAATCAGATGGACCATTTTTACAGTAAATATGGGGATTCGCTTCTTTGGAGGAGCATTTGCAAAGTGTGGTTGGAGTTAAAAGATTTTGTAGTGTGGGAGATTGGTGATGGAACTTCGGTCAAATTTTGGACAGATTCTTGGATCCCCACTGTGGGTCCTCTAGTAAATGTCTGTTTGAAAGAGCTTAGCGAAAATGATTTAAACAAAAAAGCTAACGAAGTTCTTGATATGAATGGCTATTGGGATTTAAGTATTCTTCAAGCATGCCTGCCATATGACATCTTAGAGATTGTTAAGGGATTTCTTCCTCCTGCTGAAAATGATGGACCAAATGTAGAAAGATGGAGTATTGGAGATTATGGTTCCATAACAGTTAAGGACGCCTACCAGGTACTTATGCAGAAAAGAATTCCATTTGCAAATCACAGTATACCATATCAAGTGTGGAATGCTCTTTGGCGTTGGAAGGGTCCAGAAAGAGTGAAGATTTTTATGTGGAAATTTCTTCACCGTAGATTACCAACAAGTGCATGGGCTGCTAAGTGGTCAGAAGCGAATCCAATTTGTTCTAGATGTCTTAGTGATTATCAAACGGAATTTCATGTGTTACGAGATTGTGAAGTGGCAAAAACAGTTTGGTATAAGCTGCTATCACCGAGGAGACTAGCTTCTTTCTTTGATAAGAAATGGGTAGACTTGATGTTTTCTAACATATGTAACGCTACGAAGGGACCCATTAGCTTGAATTGGGATACAATTTTCCTTCTAACTTGCTGGGAGTTGTGGAATGTAAGAAATACCGTTTATCATGGGAAATAAGGTATTAATGCAGATCTCATTGTTAATAAGGAACATCGCATGGCTATGCATATTGAACATGCTTTCGGTGTCAACGAAAATAAGAAGAAAACTGGCATGCTAGTGCAGTTGCAAATTGCTTGGCATCCACCAGACCATGGCTGGATAAAATTAAATACAGATGGTGCAGCCAAAGGATCTCCAGGAGTAGCTGCATGTGGGGGTTTATGTAGAGGATCAGATGGTCAATGGCTGGGGGGTTTTGCTTATCATGTGGGCATTGCATCAGCTTTTACAGCAGAGTTATGGGGTATTCTGAAAGGCTTGGAATTTGCTTGGAACAAAGGGTTTACGAAACTTATAATTGAAAGTGACTCCACTTCGGTGATCATGTTGCTTATCAATAAAGGTAATGATGTCCGAGAGTCTCATATTGTTACTCGCATTCGGACTTGGTTGAATAAAGAATGGGATCTCCAACTTCAACACATCCACCGTGAAGTAAATCAGTGTGTTGATTGGCTTGCCAACCATTTGATTTGTTTCAACCAGAACTCTTTGTATAAGGAGTTTAGTCATGTTCCTCCTGGGCTTAGTTGTTTATTTTTTGTTGATATTTGTGCTGTTTCTAGCCTTAGGGATGTTCACATTGTTTAGTTGTTTTTTGGGCTGTTAAGCCCTTCCTTTCACCAAAAAAAAAAAAGAAATGCAAGAATTAACACTACATGGGCCTAATTTTCGAAATTTGGTGAAGATAAGTAAAATGATCATCCAAATACACTTTCACCATTAAAATCATCATCTAAATACTTTTCCCAACTTGGCCTAAGCCTCAATCATGCTCTAACCACCTCATTCAAAGACCCATTTCTATAGAAAACCTAGAAATTACTCTTCAACAAAACTCAAATGAAACTAAGATTTATTAACACTAACTCACCTAGAATCACCCAAGGAAGAGATTCCAAGCATCACTTCAAGCAATAGACTCCTCCAAGACACCCAATCAACAATGGATCGAAATTTTGGAGGATGAAATCTCTCTCCACAAAGCCTCCAACACAGAACCAAGCTTGGATTAGGAAAAAAGGGAAGATTTGGAGTGGTTTAGGCTTTGGAATGAGTTGATTTGGAAACCAAATGAGGAAGCTAGGTTCTTTGGGTCATCAATGGAGTCTTCTCCTTTCTCTTTACTTGTTTCTGCTTGACGGGCAAGGGGGGAATGAAATGGGATATTAGCTCATCTATCTTTTTGTTAGTATATGGATGTCCTAGAGACAATCTTTTGATTAGATTAGGACATATATAGACCTTTTATATTGTCGCATATAAAAGCACTATTTATCCTGTTTCATATTTTGTCTCAATATATATGAGTAACTGGATAAACCCCTTGGAATAAAATAGGTAATCTCTTGAGTATCTGTGATGAGATCACGATCATGAGGATTCAAGGATACTGCATGTTTATTCCAAATTTTATGTTCCTAGTCTAGAGACACTGAGAAAGGGGATCAGTGATCTCGGGTAAGACTAGCACGGCTTATCTACTTGTATTTGGATGCAAGGTAAAGACCTCATGAGCTACAGATATGGAGATGTCTTAGCTAAAGTCGTGGGTGGACCTATAAGGGTATAGCTCGCACTGAACAGACCCACAAAGAGACTCTATGAGGAACTCTCTTTATATTTGGGCATGTCTTTCCTAAGACCAGAAGTTATTACTTAGACTGTGTTCTAGAAGGCATGCTTTGATTGTGCACCTCGTCTGACTGAAACATGGAGACTCATAGGTATACTGCTGGGCTTGTCCTGAAAGAACACAGGGCTAGGGTGATCAGCTGAAGGAATTCGTCAAATCTCTGTGAGAGATTAGGTTATCTGTAAACCGGAGAAATCGGGATGACATTTACAGGGACTCGGGAATCTATGCATAGTAAAAGAGATCATGAGATGATCTTCCTTTAGAGTCTGTAAATTGAAGATTCCCTATTTCGAATAAAGCTTACCCTAAACCACAAGGGTTGATACGCTTCCTTACCCTAGGTTTTATGGGAAGGTAATCGAGACGAAAGGAAATATATACGGCAACCAAATATGTGTAATAGGATGATCAAGTCATTAATCTAACTAGTTCTGGGGCAACAAAGCATTGCTAGTGCTCTGTGTTGTCATTAGATGGGTTGTGGGCTTATTGGGCCAAGCCCATTTATGTCAGTGGCTATGTTGGACCTAATGGGTCACACACTAACACCTAATTGTCTAGATGCTCTAGCATTAAAGGTATTGGGCCTAACAATTGTTATTAGCCCAATAAGTAGTTTGGAACTGCACAGATAGAGTAGAGGGCGCATGGATCAAAGTAATGGGCTTGGATAGTCCAAGACATTACTAATTAATTTAATTAGTTAAAATAATTATCAAATGTTTAAATTTTGAATTTTGAATTTGAAATTTGAAATTTGAATTTTGAAATTTGAATTTTGAATTTGAAATTTGAAATTTGAAATTCGAATTTTGAATTTTGAATTTTGAATTTGAATTTGAATTTTGAAATTTGAAATTTGAATTTTGAATTTTGAAATGTGAATTTGAATTTAGAATTTGAATTTGAATTTAAAATTTAAGTGTTTGAAAATTTGAATTCAAATGTTTGAAATTCGAATTTGAATTGGCTATGAAAAGTTGTTTCATAACTAAAGGATAAGATGAGATCTTGTTGGAACATATCAGGAGGAGATCTTTTGGACATAATCCAAGGATAATGGGGTGCTGATTTTGGCTAGATTTGATCATCAAAATCAGCTCCAGAAAATACGGTCTGTTGGGAGAATATTTGAGTGAGTTGATTTAAGTTTGAGATGCAACTAACTCAAATGTATCTGGTCACCTTTTAGGCTATATGGGGCGCACCATACAGCTGATTATATGATGATTCATGATCAGATTTCTGACTAGGTTTTGAACTTAGTCTCATGAGAATATTCTGGGATATTGTTGGCAATTTTTGAAATGCAACAACTCCACTTATTATCTCCCCAAGGGCGCCACTTTGATCAGATTTTTGGGAGAAAAATCTGATTTGTTTTTTAAACTTAAAAGGCTCCTTTTGTGTACTTAATGGGTAGTTAGTTCCTCCTTAGGTTTTTGTGAAAAGCCAAGCCTTTCTCTACTCATCTATGTGCCCCCCTTGTGAGGTTTTCTCTTAGAACACTTCACTCTTCTAAACACTTTTACCTAGCCTCCTGCATCACACACTGATAGCATAGCAAGCCTTATTGTGGTGATCAATCGGCGGCCTTACTGGAAGGAGTTCCTGTATCTAGACGCGGGTGGTGTGGATCAACGTTAGAGGGTCTGAACCCTTCAGACCTACCTTGATCATCTTGAGTTTTCACGAACAAGGTATGACATACGTCTTAAAGTATGTATCTTGATATGCATGTGTGTTCCGCTTGCGAAAAATTTTGTTTTTCCCTCACGCTTGTTTCGGCCTTCAAGGCCAATTCTACTTTCAAGTGGTATCAGACCCCGGTTACTTTACCATAGACGGGTGATGGTACCTTGTTTGTGAACCTGTTTCTCACGGTTAAAATTTCTTTAAAGTGTTAAAGATTCAATTTTTATGTATGGATTTTAATTTACAATACTTTAAACGGTTAAAGTTTTGTTTTTGTTCTTTTTTTGAACATCTTAATTTGATTGCTGTGTTCATATATCCATATGTATTCATGGTTATCATTCTTTTCTTTATGAAAGTTTTAAAAGGAAACACCTTTTTGAAAGGTGGAGTTCGACCAAAAAAAGGTGTTTTGAACACCTTGATTGTTTTCTTATTTTTCATGAATTGTTTCATGAGCAAAGCATGTAATAAAATTTTTCGAAAATTGGTTCGACCATCAAGTGTAGATGGCTACATGCATGGTTTAAATTTTATGTTCTTTGAGAAAGAGTCAATAAAATTTGAGTTATATTAATGGTTGTATATAAGTCGGCCAATTGAGAAATCTAAGAAAATTTTAATTTTAATTTTTGTTTTGAAATATCAAGACATATGTGAAAAATATATTATATGATAATATTTTGTACTTGTGAGTTGTCTAACACTTCAGGTGCAAAAAAGGAAGGGGATGGTCATGGTGCCCGAAGTTTAAATTTCAAATTTTAAAATTAATGTGTAATTTTTGCTCTTTAAATTAGAGTTGTAATTTGATTTTTAATTTTTGTATTTTAAATTTTGTCCTTCCAAAATATTTTGGAGTTTCTTTAATTGTAATTAGAGAATTTAGGTTAGTGGCGTATAGACGACAAGAAGCCGTGGCTTGAGAAGCAAGATGGACAAAAGATCGAGCACCATGACTATCTCAAAATAAATTGTTTTATTTGCATGTATGTTTTGTACGACTAGCATGCATGAGATAGTGCATCACGATATGTATGCTTTATTGCTTATGACGTCTAGTATGCATGAATTGGACAAATCGCGTTTGTATGATTATTATGCACGTCCAATTTCGACTAGTCTAAACCGATAGATGTATGACATAGGTTACGACTAGCATGATAATATATTAATGCATTTGATGAGACCTAATAAAATCCCTAAATAAAAGGAACCCTTAAAAGGAATAAATTATTAAGCATATGATTACCTCCCACCACCAATATTACTCGAACCTTCTCTACATAGTGGTGCTCCACAACTCAGTTGGGACCCACTGTTTCGTTGAGTAAGAGTAGTATTAGAAGTGTTAGACACTTAGGGTGCTGGTTAATGCTTAACTGAGGCATAAGTTGCAGGCCCAACCGGGCTTATGGGCTTAGGGTAATAATGCTAGGTTGGTTGCATGAGATGCACCACTAAGTGACAAGGAGTTGTCAACCTAATGTTAAGAGAGGGTATGAGATACTGTTGATTAGGATCAACCCATTGTTTAAATTAATCTTGCGGTCTCAGACGAGGGTTAAAATAAATAATCGCACTCTTAATCTCACTAAGGTAAAATCTAAAAGTAGATTAACCCTAAGTCAAAATGGTAAGGGTCATTGACTTAGATAAAATAGTGGGAGGGGCAATTTATTTAAAGTCTTTAATAAATTGTAACACGACAATATATTAATTAATCTTTCTTTACATTTTTTTTTTCAGTTTTTAGTATGACTAATCCACTGTCACTGCGCTCAATACTTGATACGAATAAACTGACCGGTTCAAACTTTATGGACTGGTATCAGAACCTGAGAATTGTTCTTAGGGCCGAAAAGATTGCCTACGTTCTTGATGGTGCATTACCCGTAGCTCTTAGGGAAGGGGAAGATGGGTTCGCGGAATATGATTTCGAGGCCCACAAACAACACATGGATGACGATACGATGGCAGTATGCATCATGTTGGCATCCATGCCGCCTGAACTGCAAAAGCAGCATGAGCATATGGATGCTCCCTCTATTGTCTTACATCTCAAGGAGTTGTATGACGTTAAAGGCAGGCATGAGAGGTATGAGGCCTCTAGAGAACTGTTCTCTTGCAGGATGTCTAAGAACATGTCTGTTAGCAGTCATGTTCTTAAGATGATCGGGCTGATTGAGAAGCTAGGAAATCTAGGCTTCTTGATGGATGTCGAACTGAGTAATGACTTAGTCCTGGCCTCACTTCCACCTTCCTTCAGTCAATTCATAATGAATTATAACATGCATGGGATGCTTGTGAGCTTGCCTGAATTGTTAAGTATGTTATCAACTGCTGAAGTGTCTATCAAGAAGGATAGGACACAAGCTCTTCTGATTGGTGGGCCTAGCAAGGCCAAGGGTAAGGGTAAGGGTAAGGAGCCTGCTAAAGGTGACTCCCTTAAGCCCAAAGGAAAATCCAAGAAGAAGAAGGGCAACAAGAAGGGTAAGAAAGCATCCAAGGACAAAGGCGATGTTGAGTGCTTCCATTGTGGCAAGAAAGGCCATTGGAAGAGGAATTGTCCAGATTACCTGAAGAGTGTGAAGGACAAGAAGCATGGTGATGCTTCTGCCTCAGGTACTTTCATGATTGAGATAAATTATTCTTGTGCTAATCCGACTTCATGGGTATTGGATACCGGCTGTGGTTCTCATATCTGCAATATGTTGCAGGTGCTTAGGAGCCCAATTAGATTGGAGAGAAACGAGGTGGATCTTCGCGTTGGCAATGGAGCAAGGGTTGCTGCTCATTCTGTTGGAGATGCCGACCTTATTTTGCCTACGGGGCTTTTATTGCATTTGAAAAATTGCCTTTATGTTTCGAACATTTCTAGAAACATTATTTCTATTTCTTGTTTAGAACATCTGGTTTTACTTTTAGTATTAAGAATGGTACATTTTCTATCATTTTGAATGATATTGTTTATGGTACTGCTTCATTAATAAATGGATTGTAAGTTCTGGAAATGGGAACTAAAGTGCTCAATGTAGCTGTGAAACGACCTAGGATAGATAATCAATCTTATCTTTGGCATTGTAGACTAGGGCACATAAACGAAACAAGATTATCTAGGATGCATGCAGATGGATACCTAGATTCCATGGATTTGGAATCCTATGGACAATGTGAATCTTGTCTAGCTGGGAAAATGACTTGTCACAAGCCCAAGGGGCTTGAGAGTCATAGGGCTAGTGAGTTATTAGAACTCATTCACACTGATGTTTGTGGGCCAATGTCTATGGAGGCTAGAGGAGGATACTCTTATTTCATTACCTTTACTGATGACAAATCAAGATTTGGGTACGTGTACCTAATGAGATATAAATCCGAAGCCTTTGAAAAGTTCAAGGAGTTTAGGAATGAAGTAGAGAAACAGCGTGGCAAGATGATTAAGACATTACGATCAGATCGTGGTGGTGAATATCTGAGCCATGAGTTTCAGGATTATTTGAGAGAAAATGGAATTCTCTCGCAGTTTACTGCACCTTACACACCACACCAAAATGGTGTCTCCGAAAGGAGAAACAGGACCTTGTTAGACATGGTCAGGTCTATGACGAGTGAGACTCAACTTCCAAAATCGTTTTGGGGATATGCCCTAGACACAGCGGCATACCTTCTAAATAGGGTACCGTCTAAATCTGTTCAGACCACACCATATGAGATATGGAATGGTAAGAGACCCAACCTGAGTTACCTCAGGGTATGGGGATCGCCAGCTTATGTCAAAGCGTTGGCATCAGACAAGCTTAGTGCTAAGAGTACTAAATGTCTATTTATGGGGTATCCCAAAGGTACTAAGGGATACTACTTTTACTCCATGGATGAACACAAAGTGCTTGTGTCAAAGAATGCTGAGTTCCTTGAGAAGGATTTGATCTCTCAAGGAGCCAGTGGGAGTAAGATTGATCTTGAAGAAGTTCAAGAACCACATGAACAGATTGAAGAACCCAAGTCTGCTCCGTAGGGGACGTTCTCCAATGGAGAAGTAAACACACAACTCCGTAGGTTAACGAGGGGCATCCATCCACCTGAGAGGTATGGGTTTGTGATTGAGAATAAGCAAACCGTCGAGGATGATGAACCAAGTAACTACGAAGAGGCAGTCAAGGATGTTGACTCTTCTAGATGGCTTGAAGCCATGGAATCTGAAATGGATTCGATGTATCAAAACAAGGTATGGACCTTGGTTCCTAAACCGCAAGGAATAGTTCCTATTGGTAACAAATGGGTCTTTAAAAGAAAGACTGATGCAGATGGCAATGTTCAGACCTACAAAGCTAGGTTGGTTGCGAAAGGGTATCGTCAAAGACAAAGAGTTGACTATAATGAGACTTTCTCACCTGTTGCCATGATCAAATCTATTAGGATCATGCTTGCAATAGCGGCATATCACGACTATGAAATTTGGCAAATGGATGTCAAGATCGCCTTCTTGAATGGGTTCTTGAAGGAGG